>NC_054374.1:30832843-31067843 GCF_017654675.1 Xenopus laevis | reverse complement strand
CCCTAGTTGAATTTGACAGTTTTGACCGTAAAAAAGAGAACAAATTTGTATTTCGAAATTGAATATTCAATTAAACCTACAAGCGTCATTTCATTTTGTAGTGGTCTCGGCTTTCAGTGTAGACCCATAGCAAAAATTCCTTCTTACTTCCGGACAAAGGTTGTCAGTGACTTATTATGGAGCAAGAATTATCTTTTCCTTCTTCCTTCATTCATAGGATAAAGATTGAGGGAATCAAAAGTAACATGGGGTCATTTAGGTTCAATAAGCTACTACTTTGGCTTATACTTTAAGTAGATAGGAAGCGTTAATTCCTTTACTAGCATGTGCTGCTCATGCTCATGTTGTTCCAGACATTTGTGTGTGTATATATATATATATATATATATATATATATATATATATACACACACACAAACATTGGCCTATTTTTAAATGTAATAGAATTATGGACTTTAATTTTTACAAATTCTGGTGTGCACCTAATTTTTGTATATTATATATATATATGCATACTGAGCATGTGCAGAATCCAGATGTCCTACACGTGCTGGTTTCTAACACACTTCAAGGGCAAGCATGGTTCCACATAGAACAGATAGAACCTGTATACAAGGAAATAAGAGCTTGCATTTTTTTTACACCCTACAAGGAATCACTACTCAAGTGCGGCCAGGGGTTTTCAATTGGAATAAGTTCTTTGAGCAACAATGCTTGTGATTTCATTTTTTCCATCAATGTTTTTGAAGACAGGGCATGTTGCAGGCCGACAGTATTTATTAAAGGAAAGGTTGTTGCTTAGCTAAATACAAACAGTTTTATCAGCAATAGTGCAAGCTGGCATTTAAAAATGCTAAGTGATCCACATTAACTGGCAGTAACCAGATTTTCAAGCTCTCAGAGAGCCCTGTAAACACAGGCGGTGAAAAATTATTCTACTTAATTAATATTAACAAAATAAAGTCCCAAGGTAGTAACTGAGGCAAAGTCCATCCACTCTGGTTTACTCCATTTTTGTTTAATCAGAACATGCTGCATTTAATTGTGCTTGTTGCACATTTAGAACCCAATAGAAAAGACGGTTGCTCATAAAAAAGTGTCCCATGTGTTTGAGCCCTAAGGATGCTGAAAGGTGTTGACATGCAGATACTAATTAGTTGCATTTGCCTAAATTAGAGAACTGGGCGGAAAATTGGAAAACGAGGTTCAAAGGTAATAAATGCAAGGTTAGGAACTTCAGTACAAATAATATCAATGGCAGTTATACAATAAATGGTAGTATATTGGGGGTCTCCTTAATTGAGAAGGAAAGGGAGGTTGAGGTTGTCTTCTCTGGAGAAGGGGCAGTTGCAGGGGGACATGATTACTCTTTACAAGTATATTATAGGACATTATAAACAGATAGTTGTGGATCTTTTTTTTTAATAGGATGTTTTTTATTTGAATTTTAACAATTAAAAGAAGGGAAAGAAAAGGGGGTAAAAAGGAAGGAGATAGAGAGATTAAATAGTGTCCATTAAATAAAGGAGGTGGCTGGCGATTTAAGCCATGGAGTCCATATAGCCTCAAACAAGAACAAAAGACCATCCCTTTACTACTTTAATTTGAAGAAGCAAAAGTTGGCTCTTCACGGTGCCCTCACAATGAAGTTACGAATACCATGATATTGTGATGGCAATATTACCATAACATTAATGCCTTTAATATACAAGTCTGATTTAGTCTTAAGAAGTTGCATATAGGTATTTGTATAAAGAGTTTATGTATGTGGTCCTGTATGTGCATTGGAGTTCATTGAGATGGGTTGAGCTTGATGGACTTGAACTTGTCTTGTATATTGGGAGCCCATATTTTAAAGGGGAACTATCAAGAAAATTAAATATAAGGTTCAGCATACTGGATTAAGAAACTTTCTCAATACAATCAATTAAAAAAAATCAGTACTGTTTCTGAAATAATCAAGTTTATGTTCACTATTCCTCTCTCAGCATCTGTTTCTTTTCATTCTGTCTTCATGCAGCAGTTGGGTGTCAGATATTCATTGACACTTAGATCCAATATATCTTATAGGGGGGCTCCTATTGCCTAGAATATGTATTAGAGCTCACTCTATTAAAATCACCAGACATCATGTCTCTCTACATGCAGAATTTGTGCAAAAGGCAGTTATTTTGTTTGTTCTGGAATCAGTTATTTGAGTGAGCTCTAATTCATCTGCTAGGAAAAGAAGCCCCCCCCCTATAAGATCGAACTGTCAATATCTGACACCCAACTGATACATAAAGACAGAATGAACAGAAACAGATGCTGAAAGAGGAATAGTGTGAAAATAAACGTCATATAATTGATTGTATTTAGAAAGTTTCTTATTTCAGTATGATGAAGCTTTTATTAAATTTTAATTTTCACGATAGTTCCCCTATAGTTTTCTATTTTAAATATTCCCCGTATCCCCTATGTATTTATAGCTGCCGTATAGCATATCAATATAGAATATGCAGAATAAGTACAAAGTAGTTCATTTTAGAGGCATACTGTGAGCCTGGAAAGAAACAATGCAGTCTGCAGTCAAACCAGTCAGCATTTAAGTTTAACATTTGTCCAGTTTAAAGAGTTAAAGTGGCAAATCGAGGCTGACATACACAACATTCACAGCGATAACCTATTTATTGGTACAAAACTGAAGTTCATTACTAATTATTACATAAGAATTTTCAATACAATCTGTCTAGTTCTTATAATCCATATGGTAAATGAAAGAAAAAAATATTTTACCTTCAAGCAGAAAAAGTAGAACCAGTACATTGTTCCAGTGAAGCTCCATCTCTGCTGCCTTTTCTTTCAACAATATCCATGTGGTAGCCGAGATCAATTTAAACCTTCGCTAATTAAGAGCCTTAAGCTGATTTTATTAGCCTTTCCTTTAGGGTCACCTGATCCCATACCTGGCGACAATAACACTGCTCAGAAATCTCCTGCTTATTCTTCTATTCCATACCCTTATCCCATGTCACTCCTCATATACACAATTTGCCTAAATCACGTCACTTTCAATGTAATTAGCACAACCTTCGTGGTACAGTTCCAGCTCCATACTCCAGGGCCTAATAATGGCAGAACGTTATGGTTACAATGCAATCCAATTCCAGGAGAAGCCATAGTTGACCCTATACACATACAATAAAGCTGCATAGTGACAATGGGGCTCATTTATCAACACTGGGCAAATTTGCCCATAGGCAGTTACGCATAGCAACCAATCAGTCATTAGCTTTTTAAAGCCAGCTACAAGTAGAACAATGAATGCAACAATCTGATTGGTTGCCATGGGTTATTGCCCATAGGCAAATTTACCCAGTGGTTGATAAATGACCCCAAATGTGTACTAGGACAGTTGCACATAAACTCCCGCATACTCAAACATCTACACAAGTCAATCAATGAGTGTCTTCTGCATGATCCAAGCTGTTCAATTTCTATTCTAGCATAGAGTAAGCTAGGATAATAGATCACAAAAAACAGTGTTTAGTAAAAACAAAAATTTATATTGAAATATGCATTTTGAATGCTTGATTTCCATCAAAAAATAAAAATATTCTATTTTGGGTCCAGCAATAGAGTGAATTGTGGCTTTCTACCCTTGGTATGGGTCTGCAGCATCAAAGATTAAGCCTGATAGGGAGAAATCTGCAGTTTAGCATTTAATTATTCAGCAGCAGACAGAAGGTTTAGTAACAGACCACCTGCTTGTGCAGCCTGCTCACTCTCAGGGTAGGACTACATGGACGATTTCCGCGCAAAAACGCAGGCGTCGCGTTGGATGCAACAGAAATAAGGTAAGTAATGGCATTGTCGGATGGTGTCACAGTGCAGATCCAACGCGACTGTCGGATGCAGACGCAGCGTATGATCAACGCTGCGACACCATCCTACAATGCATTCACTTACCTTATTTCTGTCACATCCGATTTGACGCCTGCGTTTTTGCGCAGCCAAACACTCCAAAATCGTCTGTGGCGTTCCTCCCTTAGGGCTCTTAGATACAGACACTGCACCGGCCCGGGGTTATTCCAGTGAGAACCATAGAGCGATTGGCTTCCTTCTTCGAATTTCCTGGGGCAGTCGTATGTGCAGTAGACCGAATTAGCAGATTTCTTTGTTAAAGTTTGGCTTTTCACTCTACTGTGCATGCGCACCCGCTTGAAGAAAGAAGAAGCCGGTCGCTCCGTGGTGCTCACTGAAAGAAACCCGGACCCGTGCAGTTTTCTGCTGATAGGAGCACCGGCCTGGGGTTTCAGGCAAGTAAATACACTCACTTGGGGTGCCTAACTTTTGGTTAGTAAATTCAGCCTTTCCTTCTCTTTTAAGTACAATTGAATCCCAATAATATTTCTTACTCCTCTTTCAGTTTCCTCCACTTAAAAGAAACTGTTGCATTTACCTTATGAAAAAAAACCTGCAAACTAAAAGCAGCTGAAATAAACAGAAGGGTCAGGGCACACAGGCAGATTCGCGTAGATTAGTCATCCCAAAGAAGAGGAGATTTGTTGCCGGATGATTAATCTCCCAGAACTGCCTCCCCACAGGCTAAAATGTAAATCGCCGGCAGGGTGGCACTTAGAGCACTTCTTTCTTCAAAGTCGCCCGAAGTTTGCTCGTGAGGCAGTTCGGGGAGATTAGTCGCCCCGAATGAGATTTGTCGCCGGGCGACTAATCTCCCCGAATCTGCCTGTGTGCCCTGACCCAAATGCAATACAAAGGTACTTGTGGTGTTTTCACTAGTTATTTTTTCTCCAAAGTAAAATCTTAGGTGTGTTTATGCCATGAGTAGTATTCGGTTTTCTTTGAGAGCAACTTGTTCTGTTTATATGAACACACAGAAAGACAAAAACCACAACGTAGTATTAACAAAATTCATAGAATTTTATTTGCAAGCAGTGTAAACAAATGCTGATTGATACATTAAAAAAAAAAAAAAACAAGAAATGTTAGTGTTGTTTATCAAAATATTTCAGCTTTCCAGCTGGGTCGGGAATTATCTAAAAAAAAATAAAAAATAAAAAGTTGAATTGCATTCCTGTTGTCTTACACGTTTTATCAGAACTACAACAAATTAACTGTTTTGCATTTTGTAGGATCATCTTAAACTGTTAACATTATCTATACAGATACAATCCTATACAAGTGACTTTGACTGCAGAATGTGCCAACTATATATATAGGCACAGGCAATTCAAGATCCTGTAAGGCAAGGTGGGGCTTGTTACAGTGTATAATAAATGAATTGCAGCAGAGTGGAAGTTTATTGGAGGGGTCAGGTAGGAGGAAGTTACATCACAGTGGGGCTCATTTATCAACACTGGGCAAATTTGCCCAAGTGCAGTTACTCATAGGAACCAATCAGTGATTAGCTTTTTAAAGCCAGCTGCAAGTAGAACAATGAATGGAGCAATTTGATTGGTTGCCATGAATTACTGCCCATGGTCAAATTTGCCCGGTGTTGATAAATGGCCCCCACTGTCTTGCCTGCCATCTGTCAAGAAAGTATATGTCAGTCCAAACCCCCTTAAATACTATTCTACAGACAAGGTTCCCAAATACAATTTTAAAAAACTTGCATTGGCTTCCTTTCCTTACCAGTTTACTTCCGGTCTTTCAAATTTAAAGTGATGTCACATATGGTTTTCCATTCTGATTGGTAGTAAATTGCCATTTAGACTGCATTAGGATTTCTTGGCCCTTTTCACACTCTACTTTTAATACCTGGTCTTCAACAAAACAATTTAAAGCTGTACTACATTGTCAACTGGTCCCCAATGGATCTTTTTCCTTAAAGGGATGATTGCTTTCAATATGCAACCAGCAACTTGCTGAAAAAGGCTGATCACTGATTGGTTGTTATGGGTTACTGCCCAGATTCAAATTTGCCCAGTGTTTATAAATGAGAGCCTCTCAGTTTAAAGGGATACTGTCATGGGAAAACATGTATTTCCAAAACACATCAGTTAATAGTTCTGCTGCAGCAGAGAAATCCATTTTCTCTAAAGAGCAAACAGATATTTTTTATATTCAGTTTTGAAATCGGACATGGGGCTAGACATATTTTCAGTTTCCCAGCTGCCCCAGTCATGTGACTTGTGCCTGCACTTGAGGATGGAATTACTTTCTGGCAGGCTGTTATTTCTCCTACTTAATGTAACTGAATCAGTCTCAGTGGGACTTGGCTTTTACTATTGAGTGCTGTTCTTAGATCTTCCAGGCAGCTGTTAAGGAGCTGCTATCTCATTACCTTCCCATTGTTCTGTTATTAGGCTGCTGGGGGGGGGGGCTAAGGGAGGGGGTAATATCACTTCAACTTGCAGTACAGCAGTAAAGAGTGATTGAAGTTTATTGGAGCACAAGTCACATGACTGGGGGCAGCTGGTAAATTGACAATATGTCTAGCCCCATGTCAGATTTCAAAATTGAAAATAAAAAAATCTGTTTGCTCTTTTGAGAAATGGATTTCAGTGCAGAATTCTGCTGGAGCAGCAACTATTAACGCATGCGTTTTGAAAAAAACATGTTTTCCCATGACCCCCACTGAGGCAATTCCACTGAGCAAAACCTTCTTGGATTCTGTTTTATAATGTAATGTATTCAAACAAAATGATTTTTGTTTGGGAAGAGTCCTTTATTGGAATCCTTAATTTTTTTTCACGGTGTTGCAGCTACAAATAGAATAGATTATATATTGTGAGATATTTCTTATATAAACAAGTATAGTATACTCACAGTTTCACTCCCAGGTTTCCAACCAGCAGGGCAAACTAGTACATAAATGAAAAACAGAATTGAAAGGATAATTTAGTGTATCGTCTTGAAAAAGGCTACAACACAAAATGACCAACTTCATTTACAGTACAAGTATAAAATCTGTTTCTAGGAACTTTGAATTTTTTACAATTTTTTCCTGCAAATTAATTGGCAAAGTGTATTAATAAATACGCCAAAAAAAACTGTGCAGATTTGGTATGGAGTTTTTTTTTTCCAGAAAATACTGGATAAATAACCCCCATAGCCTAATTTTGTTTACAATCATTTGCAGTGTATGAACTTTTTTACATCTATTTGACTGAAATTATAAACACTGAAAAAGACCACTGGCCAATAAGGTATTTAGTTTTTAGAGACTGCCTTACAATACTCACCATCTAAAGAACCTACATAACCAGAGGATGTCCTAAGAAATTTGACGCAGTGTGGGGCACATGAGTAATCGCCCAAGAAAAATAATAGGTGAATGTACATGTCTGGATAACAATGTTTAATTCATTTGATATTGTGCTTTCTGGCCATTGAGACCCTTTTTCTCTCTTCCTACTTTCTCAATGTTATGTTATGTTTATAACAAATAATTTCTCTTTAAATAAAAGCTTTAAATAAATAAATAAATAAAAAGAATACACACCTTCTCCATGTTTGTCTGTATACTGGAATGCCTGAACTAGACGTAGTGTCTCGTCTACAGATCTCCCAACAGGAAGATCGTTCATTGTAATCTGTCGAAGGACTCCTTTGTCATCAATAATGAAAAGTCCTCTGCACATATTAAAATAATGTTTAGTGATTAATTCACAAAGAGAAAAAACTTGAGACAAATAGTGACATTGCTTAGAAGTTTAAGATTCCATATCTTCAGGTCCTTTGAACACAAATATCTATGTGTGAAATTGTCTTAACACCTCTGAAGGTGGCAGAAAATCAACAGACACTTGCAGCAATATAACCTTCATTTCCAATGCAATAACCGATTTTGATTCAGAGATCATGCAAACCCCCAATTAATTTAAAAGGGGTTGTTCACCTTCCAAAACTTTTTTCGGTTTAGTTGATTTCTGATTGTTCACCAGAAATAAATACTTTTTTTTTCAATTGCTTTCCATTATTTATCGTTTTTCCAAAATGTAAGTTTAAAGTTGAATGTTTGTGTCTTTAGTGTCTCAGTCTGGCAGCTCAGAGATCCGGGAGCATCTGAACGGTTACAATTTGCTACATTTAGTGGATACATTTCTCAGAAGTATCTGTGGAATATTAGCAACTATTGTATCAATTCTAACAGCTGCCGTTAAAGGGGAACTGCGACTTCCAAACCAAAATTTGATAAAGAGGCCCACATAACACAGAAACCCCTAATATACCCATCACAGTTACCTGTTTCTTTCAAAAAGTATGAATAAATGCCATTTTCTATGCTGCAATCCAGCTGTTTAACAGTTCTTCTCTTTCTGCATCATTTGAAATCCTGGTAGGGAAGGAGGGACTAAACACTGATGTTACAAATTGTAACAACTTCTCCACAGCTTACAGACAGCATGCAGGAACTACATAACCCACAATGCATTGCACTGTGATGTTCATTTCCTTATTGAAATCACGTGTGCAGGGAATTGTGGGGTTTGGAGGATGCAGGCTGACAGTTGATACAAAGTAACAGTAGTCAGTCAGCTCAGCAAAGTAGTCTGAGAGATCAGGAGAGCAGAGGGCTAGGCTTAGGGAACAGTCAGAAACCATTAAAAATCATGAAAAAAGTCTGCATAATTTTTAAATGATGTATATTGCAAAGTTGCTTGAAATTATGTTTACTTTTCAAAAAGCTTAAGTTATGTTTTTGCGGAGTTACCATTTAAAAAAACTCAGGGATTCTGCTCAGCAGGGACAAAGATAACAAATGTATCAACTAAATGTATCAATTTAGAAAAGTTAGAGAGTTGGCGACCCCCCCCCCCAGAGCTGCTTTAGAAGGTGAAAAACGAAAGTTTCCTTAATATTAGAAAAACGCCCACAAATACAACACAGAAAGTAATTGGAAAATCTATTTATTTCTGGTGAACTATCTGAAACAAATTAAACTGGGAAAAGTGTTTGAAGGTGAACAACCCCTTTAAAGGAACTGGCACTCTCCAAACAAAAGAAGATAATTGCTGCGCACACAAAATTGCACCATATAAATTGAGAAACCAATTACTAAAGGCTTGTTAACCTCTGTGGAGAAAACCGAAACTTGTGTGACCGCAAGATAGATTTTGCCTACAGTATTCAATAATTCAGGAAATAAAGACAGTAGGTCTGCAAAACAAACATTCATAGATTACAAACCTTAATGTATGCCCCTGGTCTTCTAAATAGACTCCATAATCCTTTGAAATCTGATGCGTCAAATCAGAGAGCAGAGGAATTTTCATGGGCCCAAGCCCTCCTTGTTTGCGTGGAGTATTTATCCTATTAAAACAGACATTTTTCAACTATACCGCACAAAATAATTAGTTGTAAGAAGTGACCAAATATTAAATACTAGCTAATGTAATTATCATAAAGTTGCCAACAGCGAGAACAACAATAACACTGTGATCTTCTTCATCTATTTATTTTATCATTTTTCCTCTAAATGGATAGTCAAGCACTGCAGAATATCTGCCCATATTTACATCTGTAAAGCCAATAATCCAAGGATGTCGTTCTCACAGAAAGCTCTCAAAACAGCAACATGCTATTGCCTCATGATGCACTGGCACCATTCAACTAATCTGGCTGCTTGTGCAAATAAATGGTACAAACCATGCCAAGTGTGTGAACTGAGAATCCACGGAGCAGGCTACAACTTCAGTGTTTATGGATCTAAATTCTTCTATTCTGTCTCCAAATGCGATGATTTCAGTTGGGCACACAAATGTACTGAAAAAGATAAAGGGTATTTAGCGTTAGTGTTGTACTGTACTGCAACAATTGTTGAACCGGCACTCACCATCGATCAATCAAGTCCCTGGTGCTTCTTCAAGAAATAGCATAAAGATATAGTTAAGAGCACTCATGGGTATTGTGAAGAAAGGCTTTTATTGGAGTATTACAATCTACCCCACATGGGGTAGATTGTAATACTCCAATAAAAGCCTTTCTTCACTATATCTTTATATATATATATATATATATATATATATATATATATATATATATATATATATATACATATATATACATATATATACATATATATACATATATATACATATATATATATATATATATATACACACACACACACACACACACATATACATACATATATATATATATATATATATATATATATATATATATATATACACATACATACATACATACATACATACATATATATATATATATATATATGCAAAAAAGCAGCACTCACAGGATATCTATCTATCTATCTATATCTATCTATCTATATATATATACACACACACACACACAGTAAAAAGTCTGCACTCATAGGTCTTAGTGATACAATCACTAAGAGCTACGACTTAGGAATGGCACCAAAGTTGTTTGCGCTAAAGTTGTTTGCACCACCCCTCCCTCACCCATCAGCAGTTTTGGACTGGCCCACCAGGAAAACTCCCGGTGGGCCAAGGTGTCAGTGGGCCCTTCTGCTTCTAACCATTTGACCTATTTCATGGTCATTCCCTATTTCTTTATGAGAATATGAGGCTTAATAAAGGAAGAACAGAGTATAGTATGTAGAGAAAAGAGACTAGGAGAATAAAGCGGTTGAGTGAGGAGAGGAGGTATAATAGTTAGGCCCCCAACCACGGTTTTCTTTTGGGCCTCCGACACTGACAATCAGTATGAAGGCCACAAAAGACACAAGCACGAAAACATTAAGTACCCCCCAACAAGTTACAAAAAAAAAAAAAAGAACTTTGGTGCCCAAGGCCCCCCTACAAGTTTTGGTGGTCAGGGCCCTCTACAAGTTAAAGAAAAAAAAATATCAATGGCCAAGGACCCCTACAAATTTTTAAAAAAAACAATTGGCCAGGGCCCCTACAAGTTAAAAGAAAACTGCACTTACCCTAGCCAGGGAGTTCAGATGCTGGTATCTTCAGTTTCCTTTGCTCTGATTCGCCAGTGAAATGTAAGTCCCAGTAAAGCCGCATGGTGATTGGATAAAGTAGAGGGGTGGTTCAAACTTCGCCCATCCAATACCCATGCTGCTTTACCGGAACTTACACTTCATGGAGAATCACAGCACAGGAAGCAAGTTGCAGCCATCTGAGCTCCAGCCCGCCCTCCGTTCTGAAGTCTGCAGCTCACTAATGGTAGGGGCCCGGCAATGAAAGTAAGTGCAGCACGGCCGGGCCCCCCTTAACTCCCCAAATCATCTGGGCCCAGTACAACAGTACCCCCTGATGGCGACCCTGGCTGTGACCAATGTCCCAATGCCCAAAATAAAAAAAGTAACACTTGGGAATGGCAAAAAAGTTGTTTGAGCTAAAGAGAAAAATATGGACTGGGAGTTAAGCTACATTTCTGTAGGTACCGTCTTATTACACACAAAAGGCAAATCAATCAAGACTTGTGTGATAACAGCGAGATGGTTGCACAATATACTATATAGGGCAAAAAGGTCCAAGCCATTTTTTTGGTTAAAATATATTAACACTATTCCTTTAATAGAGGTGTTAAAAGTAAAGTGCTGGGGAAATGCCAGGAATTTCCAATCTGATCTGATAAATCAACCCCAGGTATTCTTTTCTGTTGCCCATAAGCACAAGGATACACAATTGTTTTTTTGTTATATGGGGAAATCTTAGTGGCTAAGTCAGCCCTTAGCAGCTGGCAGCAAATGTGTATATATCCCGTCCTCACTGTCAATGATTAACAGCTTTATATATAAATGTGGTTTAAAGCACAGCTGTATTCATTCACACACACACACTGCGAAGTAGAATGCAGTGAGGGCTTGGTTTTATTTATGTAAAATAATGCGTATGTTTTGTTTTCTGTAAAATTTTTAAAAGTGAAAATGTTTTGATTTAGAAAAGTCAAGTCTATGATTTGTTATTCAATAAACGGTAGATAATTGGTCATAGTTCGGATTATTTTTGAAAGAAACCATATATATGTACAAGGGGTGTGTGTAGAGTTTGTGCAATGGGTGTGATGTGCTATGTAAATACTTACCTACACTCAGTATCAAAAAAACAATATTTTAATGCAACATTTACTTCTGAATAAGAAAAGACGCCTTATTAATGCTTCTCAATGAACACCCACAATATTCTTATAAGTAATTATTCTTCAGTTTTACAACTCCTTATTAAAGCTAGAAAGGACTCAATGAGCAAAACTCTGTAAAGAGCTGCATGATATACTGGTGCAATACAGAGGATTATAGCTTAAAAAAAGCAAGACATATAATTACTCAATTTCACTGTATTTTAAGTGTTCCATCATTTTACACTTTTATTTTTGTGGTCCCACCAATACGTACTGCATTTCCCTGATTTTACCCTGTCCTGGATTTTTGTTCACCTGAAAATCTTAAAATGGGGGTCCTACTGTACATAGAGCTTGAAATACTTATATTTTGTAGGACAAATACAAAAGGGGTACCTGCTAGACTGACGAGTTACTGTATTTAAGAGAGACTGTGGTGGGGAGGCTACTTAGTAGCAAAATCTAGTAGCCTAGATGGGAAAGTGCTTAAAGGAACAGTAACCAAAAAATTAAAGTGTTTTAATGAGAATATCATGTAGTGTTGCCCTGCACTGGTAAAACTGATCTGTTTGCTTCAGAAACACTACTATAGTTCATTTAAACAAACTGCTATGTAGCAATGCAGGAAATTGGAAAAAGTCTATATGGCACAGGTTAAATAGTGGATAACGGATAACACCATTATGTTCTACAGAGCTTATCTGCTGTGTAACCTGAGCCTCTTCTTCTTTGAATGGCTGCCCCCATGGCTACACAGCAGTTTATTTATACACAGTAGAACCCCCATTTTTCATTTTTCAGGGGACCAGAAAAAAATGGTGTAAATGTAAAATCAGGGACATGTATTATGCATAATATATAGGTGGGACCACAAAACAACAATGTAAAATGAGGGGAAACTTAAAAATCAGGGGATGTAAACTTGAGGTTTTACTGTATATAATAGTAGTATTTCTGAAGCAAACACAGCAGTTTTACCAGTGCAGGGCAACACTGCTTTATACTTGTTTTACTTTAAAACACTTATATTTTTTGATGATACTGTTGCTTTAAGAAATGTTTTGATAGAGAAAGCTTTTGTCAACATGGCATAGGAAAAAAAAAAAAGATTTTATTTTATTTTTTTATGTTTTGACCATAATGTTTTGTGATCACAGAAAGATACAAGAAAAAAAGATTGCAGCTGTTGGGCCAGCAGGGTTTATGCCATTAGTAGTCAGATGGAAAGCTGATCAGTTCAGCGTTTGCTAGTTCAGATTGAGATTGTTCTGTGTAAAAGAAGTTTTGTCAGACTGGGTTGTGCAGAACGGGGGTGGCCATTCAGGTGTGCGGGGCTCACTGTTGGACTAGCCCACTGGGACAACTGGCCAGCTTCATGCCCAGAATTTTATACACTACAGCGGGAGTGCCCATACTTTACTAATGCAACATCTACTTTTAGTGATGTTGTCCCATTATGATCTACAGCCATAAAAGCAGTGTTAGCATTCTGTTTCATGGAAAATATTACTTAAATATTGATTGATGAGAAAATGTATATGAAAAGACTGAAATAGGGAGGGTGATATAGACAAGCTTTTAGTTGATAGTGTATTGAGATCTACTGATCACCAGCTAAAGGTCTACTGATCCTGATCTACCTTTTGGGCAGCCCTGAACTTCAGTCTGACACTGGCGGGCCCCCATGATATGTCAAGAAAGACCTGAGAAAAAAAAAATCAGCAAAATACACACATAAACAGGAGGAGCAGATAAACTTGATACTCACAAATCAAGAGGATAAAAAAAGAACACCAGGTATTTCCCTTTATAATCTGTAAGTTTCAACTCTTTGAACTCTCCGTTGATCACTGCTGTTCCTTCCCAGTATGGAGCAGCCTTGGAAACTACAGAAACAGAACAGTTACATAGAGTCATTTAACACAAGTCCCATCACATAAAACTTTATAAGCACAACCATTTAAAAATGCTGTCCCATTTCGGAAATAACTGAGATACTCTCTTCACTATCCAGGCTTTGTCTGTAGCTCCACGTGCAGCTCTGTGCCAAGTCTTTTTCATTATTGGCAGCTCAAATATGTAATTGGTCCACGATCCTTTTGTCTATTATTTGCCAAAATATATTGATGCTTCTCCACTTCCTGGGCATATAGATTAGTACAGGAATGGGCTCCTTTATCTGGAAACCTGTTATCCAGAAAGCTCCTAATTACAGGAAGGCCATTTCTCACTCCATTTTAATCAAACAACTATAAATTTTAGACATTATTACCTTTTTCTCTGTAATGATAAAATAGTGCCTTGTACCTAACCCAACGAAGATAGAATTAATCAGTATTGTTGGCAAAATAATTTTTTTTTAGTAGACTTAAAGGGGTTGTTCACCTTTTAATTAACTTTTAGTATGATGTAGAGAGTGATATTCTGAGACAATTTGCAATTGGTTTTCATTTTTTATTATTTTTGCTTTTTGGGCTATTTACCGTAGCTTTTTATTCAGCATCGCTCTAGTTTGCAACTTCTGCAATCTGGTTACTAGGGTCCAAATAACCCTAGCAGCCATGTATTGCTTGGAATTAGAGACTGGAATATGAATAGGAGAGGCCTGAGTAAAAAGAGTAATAATAAAAAGTAGCAATAAATTTGTAGCCTGACAGAGCATTTGTTTTTAGATGAGGTCGGCGACTTCCATTTGAAAGATGGAAAGTGTCAGCAGAAAAAGGTAAATAATTAAAAAAACAATAATAAAAATAAATACTGAAAGCATTAGAAAAATTGCTTAGAATGAGCCATTCTATAGCATACTAAAAGGTAACTTGAAGGTGAATTAAGGTATGGAGAGCCAAGTTATGGAAAGATCCCTTATCCGGAAAACCTCAGGTTCTGAATAACGGGTCCCATACCTGTACACAACAATGGATGCCTTTAAGATGACTCAGAGATTAACTGTGGAGATGTGGAAATCTTAAATTGATTATTGTTATACAAAACAACAAATGGGATATGCAAATTTTAAGACACAGAGACCCCTAATACAGGGGCATGTCCTCCTACATGAAATATCCATACAGCACTATCAAACAAGAATTACAATGGCACATGTTCAGGACCAGAGTTAGATAAGATCAGGCCCTTGATAATGCAGGAATGATGGGACCATGCATCTTGCTAGGGATGTAGAAAAGACACAAATGAAGGATGCAGTACTACTACTACAATTCCCATCATCCCACGACAACCACTGCCAGTTAAAAGTTGTATCTAGCGCAGCAACACCTGCAAGTCATATAACTGGGGTAGATACTAAGTTATTCACACAGGGAGGCCCTCTGATGGGGGCAGACATTTGCCCTTTCTTCCTTGTCCTAGCAACTGTTTAAAGTGGACCCGTCACCCAGACATAAAAATCTGTATAATAAAAGTCCTTCTTAAATTAAATATGAAATCCAATTTCTTTTTTTTTATTAAAGCATTCATAGCTGTTGTAAACTCATTTAAAAATATCAGCTGTCAATCAAGTATTGCCTAGGCATAGAGGCGGGGCAAGCAATTACTTTCACTTTCCATTCAGCACTTCCTAGATGTCACTGCTCTCCACACATTCCCCCAGTTCTCTTTACCATTTAATTGTGTAGCCAGGGCATGGGGATGGACATCAGGTCCCCCATTCTGGTGCACAAACAAGATTTTGAGATGATGCAAGGCTTGTCTTAATAACAGTGACCACAAAATGGCTCCTGCCTGCTTGTTATAATTATGAGTTCCCAGACTGATGGAAACAAGATTCAAATAATTTATACAGTGTAATTAAAGTTCATTTTGCCTGACTAACAAGATAAAATAGGATTTGAAATAATTTTTTTGGGTGACGGGTCCCCTTCAATGCAGCTGCACACAGAGCTGACCCTTGCTGGCTGAGTGCGACCAATAGGATTTCACGTACATGTCCTTAGCCAATGGAACGTGCCATGCAAAGCACAGAAGGGCTCATTTTTTTCGCGCAAGGCAGATTGGTTCGCAAAGTGAATATATTTGCCCTGTACATGGTTATATATATAAGCTTACAAAGTGTGGTGCAAACAGAATTGCAAGTATATTTTTTCAAATTGCGAATGTGCATAAGAGCTTTTTGAATATGTCAAAAATCACAAATTGCGAATATTTATGTGCACACACTGCGACTGAATTACACCACAACTTGTGGTGGTGGCAGGGAAAATATTTGCAAAACAGTTTTGCAAATTGCGAATTTAAGTTACAGTCAATGCTATTTTCACGCACAACATTCCCGCAAACACCCGTCTCACTCGTGAGCCATTTGCGAAAATGTATTCTCAATGTGAATTCGCAAAAACCAGAAAGACGGGCACAGCAGTGAAATCTTTTTAGTGTTCAGGAAAAAAAATGGCCAATACAATCACTTGCAAATAAATATGCGCTGCGCAAGCTTTAGAAATGACCCCCAGAGACTTTTAGCAGCTTTGTTGTCAGGTTTCCAGCCAAATTGGGCTACTAATTTAAAGTCCAGGCGGATTTTGAAAAGTACAAACTAGCGCAGGTACGGTTTTGGGCTACTTTTTGGGCTTTTGGCTGGTTTGTACTTTGGAAACCATCCAATGTTTTTTTCTGTAATGTGCCAAGCCTGTGTCTCCCAATGCATGTTGGGTAATGTACAATTCTAATATAAGACTACAATACCCATCATGCAATGGGACTGACTTACACGTATATTCATTTATTCTAAAGGAGAAGGAAACACTTTCGTTTCAAAACCTCTCCCCCGGCAAATGCCCCTAAGTTGCTATTTACCCCTCGGCGCAGGTCTTCTGTCGTGGAGTTCGCAGACGCCATCTTCTCCCCTCCGTTCTTCTTCCTGGACTCCCCGGCATTTGGCGGCGCATGCGCCGAAAGTCACAATGTTTTCAGATTTCTTTTTTCGTCAACTTCGTGACTTTCGGCATAGATTGCAACCGGCAAATACGCCGCAAAACGCCGGGGAATCCAGGAAGAAGAATGGACAGGAGAAGATGGCGCCTGCGAACTCCACAGGAGAGAACTTGGGGGTAAGTAGCAACTTAGGGGCATTTGTCCGGGTGGGGGGAAGGTGTTTGCACAGAAAGGGTTTCCTTCTCCTTTAAGACCCTTTTTCACTGCACATATTGTGCTATTTTTGGGCTACTTTTGAAGTGCCTCTTGGCCAGTTTTGTAGCGGACTTTTTTGAAAATTCGACCTGGCAACCTTGTTTAGCAGAGATGGAAAAGAAAAGCAGTGCAATAGAAAGAGAGATAGCCCTATAATAAGAGACATCTGCCAACCCACGTGATTGCCTACAGCACAATGACCCGCCATCTCTTGCCGGAGAGGGAATAAGGAGGCGTCATGTACAGAGGGAGAATGGTGACCCACTTTTGGCTTTGCTGAGGTGCAGAGAGTGGTCGGACACTGGCACACGGGTCGCCTCTCCGGGGTAAACCTGCCCCCCTGCATAGAAGTGACATTCTCCATCCGGGGCAGCAGATCGACCAGACCGGCCCTGGGACTGCTCCTTCTCCTCCTGACTCTCACACGTGACAGCTGACAGCAAGAGAAGACACAGGGTGAAAGTGGCCGCCAGATAACGCCGCTGGGGTAGCGCCATGATCAGCTGTTGAACAGACACGGAACAATAAGCGGCAGCTGCAGATCCGGGAGGAACACAGAACTGCACGGAAATGTAGGCGGGGCAAGCTTAAGGGTCCGCCCACAAGGCGTGCCTCAGACTTTTAATACAAGTTACAGCGCTGTCACTTTTCTTCTTGTCGAAAGCAAAGTCATTAAACTTTCACAAAAGTCTCTTTGAGTACATTTACAGGAAATCGGCCTTATATCCTGCTAAATCCCTGCTTTTTGACAAGCTACAGCAAACTCCACAATCTCCGCTAACATCGGAGCCGGGAGCGCAAAGAATCAGTCAGCCTTCTCTCGCGATACTTGCGCGGCTTTTGGGATGCGCGGGAAAAGCGAGAGATGGTATAGCATTAGGAGCAGCAGTAGCTCTTGAATAGCTCTGATAAAGGTGATGCTTTCTGACACTTGGGATCAGATTACTCCTCCCCTTCCCCCTGCTGTTTTGGCTGCATTTTTAACCCTAAATTTTAGTGCCGGCTGGGCGCCCAGGACGCGCGTGCGTAACTGTGCGCAAAGGAGAACGCGCGTGCGTAATCGTGCGCAAAGGAGGAAGCGCATGCGTAATCGTGCGTAAAGAAGGACGCGCGTGCGTAACCGTGCGCAAAGGAGAACGCGCGTGCGTAACCGTGCGCAAAGGTGGACGCGCGTGCGCAAACTCAATTTCCTCCAAACCTCATAGAAGTATGTCCGTTCTTAGAAAACATCTGGCTGCTACATATTATCTACAAACATTATTCTCACAGACCAACTGCAGAAATGTATTTCACTGGTTCAACAGCCAAAAGTGACATCTTATTTTCAAGTATTATTGACCATACTGTCCATACATGAATATCTGTGAAACAAGAAGAAAAAAAAAGTTTTCACATTTGCAACAATTGTGCTGCTTAGATCCCATTGCGTTGGGTACTGTAGTTGTTGCACCTGTCTACGCTGATTCTTTGGAGCCCATTAAACATCAGCAGGGTATGGGTTGATTTACACTCACTTAGGGTAGAGTTCGTCCATTGGTTTTTGTCGGTTCGATGCCAGCGACAAAATGCACGCGACAAGTCAGATGGAGTCGCACGTGTGAAGATATAATTGGACTGAATGAAAAGTTGGAGTTAACGACTACACAGCCGACTGTAGGATGAAGACAGTGCTTTCTGCGTCCATGTCCGACAGTTGTGTCGCGACAGTTGTGTAATGTAGTTGTTACCTCCGACTTTTCATTCAGTCCAATTATATCTTCACACATGCGACTCCATCCGACCAGGGGCGATCCTGCCCAATTTCCCGCTTGAGGTGGCTTTTGTTTTTGCCGCCCCCGCCTCCCCCACGGCACTCACCTTCAGCGCCGGACGGTGGTCGGTGGGGTCCACGTCGCTAATGCAGAGAGCGCAATTGCACTCTCTGTACTAGAAGAGCCGAATTTCCAGGTTGAAGAACAAATAGAATACTATAACAATAACCGAAAACTAAACAGAATGGGGAAGAAAAAAGAAATATGGGAGAGGGCATGAGAAAGGAGCAGAGTGAGGGAAAGTGGATGATCCACAGAAAGAGGAACGTAATGGAAAATAAGAATGGAAAAAACATTTAAACTGTAAGGAAAGGTAGGAAGGAGAAGCACGTAACAACAGTAAATTACGGAAAGAAAAACATAGGGTGTGGTGCAGGGAAGCAGGATGGAGAGAAAAATAAAGAGGTGAAAGAGAATAGCAGAGAACATGGAACAACAAAGGCATGCAGGGTGTTTAATGTACATTTGTAATGTACATGGTTGTGGCCCTGTGCCCTGGTTGTGGGGTAGTGTTACATTAGTGCAACTGTACCCCCATCAATACTGTGATCATATTGTGGTTCTCCCCCCCCCCCACCACCAGAGAGGAGCCATTGTCCTCATTATATAAAATGCTTTTGGGATGCCAGTACTCACTGCCTATTACTGTATATCATGTGTTTGGGATGTAACATCTTCTGCTCATTTTATAACATGCTTTGGGTGCCAATGCCAAAGAACCTCTTGCTTTACTTAAGTTTTGGTGCAGAAACCACTGCTCTTTTTGTAGAAGATCGAGGAAAACGTACGGAAGGGGTCGGCGTGCTGAGTTTTGTGCCAGGCCCCACAGAGGGTTATTTGCTGGGGTTCCCTGAGATCACATTCGAGTTACACTACTTTAAGGCATGCTATAAGGCACTGCATCATTGTGTTACTTGAGGGAGATCACTGTTTCTTTTGCTGATCCAGTTATATTGTGTAGCTGGAGTTATTATCCATCCAAGGATTGCCATTGCATTTCTTATTCAAGGGGGGTAATGAAATCCTTGTCTAGTTATAAATAGTGTATATCATAGTCATTGATTCTGCCTTTACTGTTGAGCCTTTACTTTCCAGCACAATAAAGGCAATTTTGAGACTGAAGTTGACCAGAGAAGCCAGTGCAAGTTTTAGTCATTTTGCTTTGCTGATTGTTTCTTCTTAAAAATATTTTTTCTTTTAACTCTACTAGGCATCTTTATTTTTAGACCTCCGTCTATTTCTCAGTGATAACTCCCAGTATCCTCTGGTAGATTTGGGGTTTGAGTTCAGTAGCTGGAGGGCTAGATAGAGCTACTGTAACATTAAGGTATAATTACTGTACTGTAACCATTTTTGCGATTTTTATTGCAGAAGCACCTGCAGAACTCCTTTAGATCATATATGCTACAGAAAAGAACGAAGAAGCTGTTGCCGGAGAAGAAAAAAGAAGACTGCTCGTAAGGGAGGAACTTTAAAGGGTAAGTTCCACCGAACAGCAATGTTCTTTTTTTTTAACCCTCTGGCCACTGATTAATCCAGTAGGTATCCCCTGGCCCTTACCACCAGTGCTTTTTTTTCATTTGCAGGGGGCACTGGCACCAATATTTTTTTTTAATTTGCAGGGGGTACTGGCACCAATATTTTTTTTCATTTGCAGGGGGCACTGGCACCAATATTTTATTTAATTTGCAGGGGGCACTGGCACCCATATTTTTTTTTAATTTGCATTAGCAGGGGGCACTGGCATAAATAGTTTTTTTTAATTTGCAGGGGGCACTGGCACCAATTTTTTTTTAACTTATAGGTGGCCCTGGCACAAATTTCTTTTTAACTTGTAGGGGGCCCTGGCACCAATAGTTTTTTTTAAACCACTGTTAAAACCCCCTTTTAAATTGAAAGAGACCCTGGCACCATTTTTATAACTTGTAGGGTGCCTTGGCCACCAATATTTTTTTTAACTTGTACAGGAGGCCCTGGCCACCAGTGGGGTGGGGCTCAGAAAATGTTGTCATATGGACCCCCACAATGTCTGTGGAGAGGACTAGGACTTATCTTTACCCATACAGACCTTGATTGATACATAAAGCTTGGAAAAATACATGTTGTATAAATGGCTTAACACATTTTAGGTAAATATAGGGACATATTTATTTATATATGCACTTGGACATGTGGCTAGGGCCCAAATTTTAGTGGGGGTGGCCCTCGGACGCCTATATAACTGAGTTAATAAAACAAATAGAATAAACCTCCCTAGCTGCCATTGGGCACCTAACAATTAAATCCGGGGGCAGAAATAAGGGAGTGAGAGATAGAGGGCCCATTTTCCCAAATCAGGATGTGATATAAATACGGAAGTTTCTGATGAAGTGGCAGGACGCCACAAAATGCGTTAAGTGGGCAGCCAGGGTGGACTGCTGCTGTAACCTGTTTTTACATGTTTACTAAATAAAATTTTCCATTTTTTAATACTTTTACTGGACTCTCACGGTGCTCCGCTGTTTTTTCTTCTTATCCTTGGGATCTCCTTGACCGCATGGGATGGCGGCCGGCTGTGCAGCACGTTTGAATCTGGTGTCCGGTAAGTGCTCCCACTAAACATTTTTTTCTGGATGTTGTATAAATGGCTTAACACATTTTAGGTAAATATAGGGACATATTTATTTATATATGCACTTGGACATGTGGCTAGGGCCCAAATTTTAGTGGGGGTGGCCCTCGGGCGCCTATATAACTGAGTTAATAAAACAAATAGAATAAACCTGCCTAGCTGCCATTGGGCACCTAACAATTAAATCCGGGGGCAGAAATAAGGGAGTGAGAGATAGAGGGCCCATTTTCCCAAATCAGGATGTGATATAAATACGGAAGTGACCTGCACGTGGCACCATTCCGCACGTTCAGGGTGCTGAAAAGGTCCGGTGCTTAGGGTGGCACCAGACTTAAATACATTCCTGGGTAATGCAATTTACACCTAGAGAAGCACTTCTTTTATAAAATCTGTTGTGAGTTGCTGATTTTGCATATAAGTATGCACTCTATTTTACCCCTGCTATAGACAACTGAGGTGTGAGACAAATATTTGCTTTGCAGTAAAGATGTGAGAGACATTACCAGTATGTTTAAGTAATGTATTGGTTGGCAATCCCTGATCCATAGGTGTTGGACCTTTGCAAGAACATTGCAATCCCTTGTTTTACAGTTCCATGCCCTGTACCATGCTTAAACTTAAAAGGGAATTTGTTACCCTGAACCTTGTTTGCTGTAATACTTTTGCAGATGCCTTTCAGAGATCACGCCAGTGCATGCAGCAGGTTTGTAACTAGTCTCGGACTGGCCCACCAGGATACAAGGAAAACTTCTGGTGACCCAGGTGTTAGTGGTTCTAATCACTCTGCCTATTTCATTGTTATTCCCTTTTTCGTAAGGGGCTTAAAGGAGTGGGAGAGCAACCAAAGCAGTATATTGCCAATAGATTAGCCACAATAGTACAAGCTATAACACTATATTTATTCTGCAGAATGCTTTACCATACCTAAGTAAACAGCTCTAGAATCTCTCTCTGTTTGTTCAGGATAGCAGCTGCCATATTAGCTTGGTGTGACATCACTTCCTGCCTGAATCTCTCCCTGCTCGCTCATGGCTCTGGGCTCTGATTAAATCAGGGAGAGGGAGGGGGAGAGGAGCAAACTAAGCATGTTCATGCCGAACCTTGGAGATTTAAGCTGAAAGAAGGAAGTTTAATACAGAAGCCCATGTGTACACAATAGAAGGAAAGAAATGCTGTGTTTCTTTTGACAGAGGACTCAGAGCAGCATTACTTTGAGGGTTTACTGGTTTACTTAATTTTAGCCTTTCCTTCTCCTTTAATAATGGAATAATAGAGTATCGTATGTAGAGATAAACGAATAGGAGAATAAAGAGGTTAAGTGAGGAGAGGAGGAATGAATGATTGGAAAGCGGGCCCACAGTCTAAGGTTTTCTGGTGAGCTCCTGGCAGCCCTGTCCGACACTGGTTGTGACAGTTTTCTGCTGGATATTCTGAAAACATCGAAGGCAGCACTAGAGCAATCTACTGCCTGAACCTGCTCTATACCCAGATCTACTGCATAATCCAACAAAGTTGCATGGGGACAGAGCAGTCAGAATATGATAAGCAGCCAGAAGGGCAACATGATTTGGATTTTGCCTCCACTGGCCCCAGCAATCCAATTCCATTGTATGTTATCATGGTGGAAACACACAAATCTTGTACTGTTGAGATGCTTAGATTTTACAGTCTTGGCAGAATGTAGATAGGCTCATGTGCATCAGGAAATACATTGCTATTCCAGCATTAAAAATGAATTTTTTTGCCTTGGTTTCAGGCACAAAAAAACCTTACACACTATCCTGATATTATTGCACAAAGAAATCAATGGAATCATTAAAAATCATTTGCTTCTTTGCAGAAGTAGTAGTGGAGGGAGTCAGACAGGTGTCAGTTTTTTTCAGCGATAAATCACAACCAGCTAGACTCTGGTTTTCACTAAGTAATCTCTACATATGACAACTTATTGCTCATTGAGCGCTTTAAGTTCTCTACATGAGCACTTTCCTCCTGCGACGCCTGCAGTCTCCACTGTCCACCAATAAAAGTAAACTGAATAATAAAGAAATAAAAATAAATAAAACTGCTGTTTCAGTCAGTGAATCTTCTTTAAATTGTATTGGAGGTTGGCAATATTACAACAGATTGGTGTAATATAGTATGTTCGTACTGGTACCATTTACTTTACTTTACTGCAGTATCAAGTAGTCCAATTACGCAGATTTTTTTTTGGTAGAAACTCCCTACATCCAATCATATAGGGGGTTATTTATTAGTCCGAATTTATCTCAGTACTTCTATTAAAAATGTCAGACTAAATCCAAATTGCCGATTGGACCTTATTCATCATAGCAAAAGCTCGCTAAAAATCAGTTTGGGCAAAAAATCCGGAAAAATCTAATTTTCCTGTCAAAAGTCCGATTTCCCACGAAAAAGTCAGATTTTCCCACCAGAATCAGACTTTTGGCGCCAAATTTTTTTTTAAAAAAAAAAATAGATTTTTGGCCTAAACTCAGTGCAGACCATTATATTGAAATGGGACCTTTGCCACTGATTTCTACAGGACCCCAACAGCTTGGAGATGGCGGATTTTCAGATTCTGACTTTTTTCAGCCTCAGGGTATAATAAAATTGGTAAAAAAAAAATCAGATTTTTTTATTTTTTTTGATTTTTGTATTTGGAGCTTGATAAATAACCCCCCATAGTGGGCACATACGTATCTAGTTGCAAAATGCCACAACAGCAGCTTCTGAATTTTATTTCAGCATCAACTCCCTGCACCCAATTATATAGTGTCTGCACATCAGTATGATTGTGTGCCATCTTGTGGCCTTAAAGTATATTGCATGTTCTGCAAAACTACATTTTATTTTTAGGGGATTATTTATAAAAAAAAATCTTACCAAACTAGAATCCACAATTTATATTTATCATAAAAAAAACCATGAAAAATTTGAACTTTTTCAGATTGTCATGCCAAAAATATGATTTTTTCAGATTTAAAACCCGAAAAGTCTGAATTTTTCATGTAATCGGCGGAAAAGCCCAAAATGTTTGGATTATTTTATGAAAACCAGCTCAGACAATATCTTCAAACTGCAAATAGGATCTCTGCTTTTGACTTCTACAGGACTTCGACAGGTTGAAGATGGAATTCTTTCAGATTTGGGCTGTTTTCAACCTCGAGTATAATAACTGTCGAAAAATTTGAGGGGTTTTCCCACTAAAAATTCGGATTTTATAGTGAAAAAAACAAACTTTTCCGAGTTTTTAACATTCTGACTTTAATAAATTACCCCCTACATGTCTAAGGCCCAAATTATCATAAACATAAAAAAAATTGTATTTTTGATATACATAAAAAATAGTTATTTTGCCTTTCGTTTTTTTTTTCACTTTTTCTTCAGAAGATTACTGCTACTCTTGAGACAATAAAATAATTTGAAACTAATATTTTGATGCCAGTTTCCCTAGTGAACATATATGGCTTAATGCTTTAGTGGAATGTTGAAGCCCAGGAATCTCAGGTTACATTGCATGGAAGAGGAAAAACTCCTTTGCACAGAATGAATTGCTAGTAAAATGCATGGACCCAGGAATTTGCAATGGTTTGAAGTAAATTCAGTTATGACGAGGGGGATTATTTATCAAAATCTGAAAATTTCTCAGAGTTTTCTAAAAACGACCCTGACCAAATCCTCAAGGATTTCTTCCCCTTATTTTATACATTTTCCCAAAATGTTCTTGTTTGGGGAAAAAACAAGAACTGAAAATCCAAATACCGCGTCTTTTTTTGGATTTGACGCCCGAATACAGGGACTTTTTAGGGTCTTTTTTGTCTCACTTCCATTACACTTATACAGGTATGGGACCTGTTATCCAGAATGCTCAGGACCTGGGGGTTTCCGGATAACGGATTTTTCCGTAATTTGGATCTTCATACCTTAAGTCTACTAGAAAATCATGTAAACATTAAATAAACCCAATAGGCTTGTTTTGCTTCCAATAAGGATTAATCATATCTTAGTTTAGATCAAGTTCAATGTACTGTTTTGTTATTACGGAGAAAAATGAAAACATTTTTAAAAACTTGGATTATTTGGATAAAATAAAGTCTATGGGATATAGTACTTTCTGGATATTGGGTTTCCGGATAATGGATCCCATATCTGTACTATAATGCAGTACGTGTATTAAAGGACAGTTTATCACTATACCTTTATTTTATTAAATATTTTGTGTGTGTATATATATATATATATATATATATATATATATCTTCCAAGTGCGGATAACCAACGTTTTTATGTATATATATATATATATATAATCTCCACCAAAGAGGCCGCACTGCTCAGGACTTATTACAAATAAAGCACTTTTATTGGAAAAATCTAACGTTTCGGCTGTACCACCAGCCTTTGTCAAAGTTGCCAACTTTGACAAAGGCTGGTGGTACAGCCGAAACGTTAGATTTTTCCAATAAAAGTGCTTTATTTGTAATAAGTCCTGAGCAGTGCGGCCTCTTTGGTGGAGATTGTTTGCAGCTTTTTTGAGACGTGCACCCAGGCAATGTGACGACTACTTATCGTGAGTGCTGGGATTTTGGGGAAAATATATATATATATATATATATATATATATATATATATATATATATATATATATATATATATATAGCAAATTTGAGTGCACACGGATAACCGAAAAAAGCAATGCCTGTGTGCTGGTTACATGTGTCAATAGTCATAGGCAAGAGAGAAAAACCACACCAACAGGTCTTTATACAAAAATAGAAAACCTTTTATTCAACATTTCGGCTCGATCGCTGGAGCCGTCTTTAGGAACAAAAAAAAAAAACGGCTCCAGCGGTCGAGCCGAAACGTTGAATAAAAGGTTTTCTATTTTTGTATAAAGACCTGTTGGTGCGGTTTTTCTCTCTTGCGTATATATATATATATATATATATATATATATATATATATATATATATATATATATTATTATATTAAGAGCTGAATTAATATAGGATATATATATATGTGCCCAAATTTACCTCTGGATTTAATTTGAAGGTTGTTTTTATTTATTTATTTTTTTAAAAAAACCATGAATTTGCCAATACATTTGATGGATATTGCATACCTCCCAACATTTTGGAAACAGAAAAAAGGGACAAAAAGATTTTTTGTTTGTGGCCACACCCGCTAATGACCATGTTGATTTTACAAAATTTGGCAGGTTATGAAAGTTTGAACACATTCTGTGGTTTTTATGTCTTTAATAACAAATTGTGGGAACGTCTGTACAAGCACCACAGAGAAATCCACAAAACCCATACACATATGTTTCAGACCTTAATCCTACACTGAGGCACCTATGCTTTTAGCCATTTAATACAACTTTTTTAGCCTCTAGACCAAGAGTGCGGCAAATATGATATTGTTTTGGATGTAAAAACCAGAGGCACACTCGGGCGATCCTGCCCAATTTGCTGCCCGAGGTGGCCTTTATTTTTGTCGCCCCCGCCTCCCCCACAGCACTCACCTTCAGCGCCGGACGGGGGTCAGGGGGGGTCCACATCACTAGTGCAGAGAGCGCAATTGCGCTCTCTGCACTAGAAGAGCCAAATTTCCAGGTTGAAAACCGGAAATTCGGCTCTTAGTTACCAGGAGCGGCATTTTTGTGCTCCCGCCTGAGGCGAGCGCCTCAAATCGCCTCATTGATGGAGCGCCCCTGGGCACACTACCCATGATTGGACTCATATTGAATTCGCCAAGTTCAGGTTGCTTTATTTTGTAAAATTAAAAAAAGTGATCTAATTTAGACCGGTATTTTCAATAATCCTCATCTTTCATTTAACACTGCAATAAATTCTGGTCTTCTAGCATCGCATTAGGAACCATGGAAAACAAGTTTTGGGACCAATTCTTTACTGGTATACAATTTGTTATTAAAGGAGTAGTTTACCTTTTAGTATGATGCAGGGAATGAGATTCCGAGACAATTTGCAGTTGGTTTTCATTTTTTATCATTTGCTTTTATTAAATTATTTAGCTTTTTAGCAGCTTTCCAGTTTGCAATTTCAGCAATCTGGGAGCTATGGTCCTAATTCCCCTAGCAACCATGCATTTATTTGACTAAGAGACTGGAATATGAATAGGAGAGGCCTGAATAGAAAGATGAGTAATATAAAGTAGCAGATTGCCACCAAAAAAAACAAATTTTTCAGATTTGAAGCCTGAAAAGAGCACTTCCATGACCCCACAGAAGGGCGTGTCATAGATTAAAAATGACTACACTATATATTATTACCGTTTCCTCTGTCTATCCCCAAACTTATTTAGTGCTGGTTCATTTACAAAATACAATTAACTTAAAGGCACACCACCCTTTTAGTATAACTGGAATATGGTCCTATATGACCTTTTAGTTAATATGTATTACATAAAAAGATGCTATTCTAGACATTTTCCGATTGGAAAATCATGTGAAAATTATTTTTGGCAGTTAAAAACACTCTCCACAATTTTTTTTATTTTTGTATCAATATAGAATTATTATCAGTAGGGGATTTTCCAAAGGTGACTCTTTGGTTTACGTGAAGTTTGTCCAACAACTGAATGTGCCTTAAAATCTTCCATTTTGGAGAAAAGAATATTTATATTTACCCCTGGGTATATAAACCAAACATAAGTTTTAACCCTAAAAAGAACATCATTACATATATTCCATCATTTTTTTAAATTTGCACCTCTGCTCTTTTTTATTGCAGATGAAACTACTACTTCCCCAGCCAGAATAATTTTATCATTTTAAAGGAATCTAATGAGTCTCTTACAATATTAACAGATCTGCTCTAAGAACCTTGTTAAGGGGGAGGTAAAGTCTAAAATAGAATAAGGCTAGAAATGTATATATTTTGTATACTAAACATAAACATGAACTTATTGCACCACAAGCCTCATCAAACAAATAATTTATGCTTTCAAAGTTGGTCACCATCTTGTAATTTTGTTAAACATCTTTGCAAGACCAAGACTGTGCACATGCTCAGTGTGGTCTGGGCTGCTTAGGGATTGTCATACATTACCAAAACAGCACAAGTCAAATAATATCTGCCAAAAGCCGATACAGCAAGACTGATTAATAATCAGAATATACAGACTGCACTGTGCTATATGTGGATTTTATAGTTTTTGTGTTGTTTAATACAAACTTTCTCCAACTCTGCAGGAGCAGTGGCTGCAGCAAAATAATCCTCCAAATAGAATCCCCGTTTATCTGTTTAAATCTGGCTCCATGATCTTTGTCCCTGCAGCTGGAAACAGTAAAGGGGATGTAAAGTAAATAAAATCCAATACAAATCTCTACACAGTCGCCGACTACTCTACAGGGAAACAAACAAAGCTGCTTGAGTTCTGCATGGCTGGGAAGTAAGGCGGGGGCTCCCCCTGCTGTTCATCAGTATGGTTGTTTCCCTGCAGGGCAGTTAGGGACCGTCTGACAATTCCTATCCACAGCAGTAAATGAAGGGAGAATTTCACTGCATACAGTCAGGTTTCTTATAAAAACAGTACACATGTTCTAATTAAAGTATATTCGAGATAGGTTTCTTTTTTCATTAAAGAAAGTAAAAATGGGTTTTTATTTTTTCCTTTACATGCCCTTTAAATTAATTAACATCCCATGAATTTATATTCAAGGAACTATTTTATCATTTATCATTGGGCACATACAAATAAATAGGAAGTTGGTGTAATGTACAGCAACTGTTGGGTTTGTAATCATTACAATAGTAAGTATGGAGGCTGCACAGTACTGGATTGTGTAGGAGTGTTGTGTGCACAATGCTGAGACATGGTATGTACAGTATGTATGTAATGCTACTAAGATACAGGCCACCATCAGGGTAGTGGTGTCAGGGGCCCAATGGCAGAGGTGGCTCAAGAAATGTAAAAGTGTTATTTTTAGGCCAAGAAGGGGTTGGGTTGTTGAAGGTGAGACAGTTTAGTATAATGCATTGTTTTTAGTACTGTAACAAGGAGGGCCCTTAATAGAATGTAGTGCTATGCATACACTTCCTATATGAATCTACTACTTCCTGTGAATCCCGGTGCACATCCTGGAATACAGCAATGTCGGTAAGGACTGAAGCTTCACACACTCAGTGGTGTTACCCACATTTACTCCTCTCTACAAAACTTAAATTTATCTCATTACCGTATTTTAATTTAAACCCACGACAAAACTCCCATGCCCCATTTGACCTTATTTATTAATTAAAAAAACTCAAATTAATCAGATCGGGAAAAAAACTGATTAAACTGAGCGAAAACCATAATTGTCAGATTTTTTCTGACTTATTTCCTGAATCGCTTGATTTTTCCGGGTTTTTGCCGGGAAAAAACCCCCATTGAGATTGAGATAATTGAGTCTTCCATTGATTTATACAGGACCTTGACAGGTCTGGGATGGCGGATATTCGGATTCAGGCTTTTTGCAGCATCAGGTATAATAAATCTTGAGGTTTTTTTTGATGAAAAATTCCAGTTTTTGCCCCAAAAAGCCAGACCAGATAAATTTGAGGTTTAATAAATAACCCCTTACATGTTTAAATTGGAAACACACTCACTACTGCAGAATAGTTCTCAATGAGATCACTAGATAGTGCTGCTATTCCTAACAAGATGAGTTACACTGAAACTGGGAATTCTCTGCACTTACTAAACACTGTCCTCACTATTGCTGCTTTATTAAACCAATCAGTCTAGCATTTGGCTTGCATGTACTGCATATATGTGTGTTTGTTCTACTGGTGGTGGTTCACGTTTAAATTAACTTTTGGGGGCAGATTTATCTAGGGTCGAAGTGAATAAGGGAATTTTCGAAGTAAAAAAATTCGAAATTCAAAGTAATTTTTGGATACTTCGACCATCGAATAGGATACTACGACTACTACGAATCTACTTTGAATTCGATTCAAAGTAAAAATAGCTTGAATATTCGACCATTCAATAATCGAAGTACTGTCTCTTTAAAAAAACTTTGACTTCAATACTTCGCCAAATTAAAGCTGCCGAAGTGCTATGTTAGCCTATGGGGACCTTCTACAACATTTTTCTAAGTTTTTGAAGTCGAAGTAAAAATAGTTCGAATCGTTCGATTCGAAGGAGTTAATCGTTCAATAGTTCGATTTTACTTTGACCGCAGAATAGCCAAATTCGATGAAAAAAAGTACGAATTCGATATTCGAATTCGAAGTATTTTAATTTGATGGTCGAATTTCGAAGTATTTTTAGCTTCGAAATTCGACTCGATAATTCTGCCACTAAGTATGCTGTAAAGAGTGATAGTCTCAGACAATTTGCAATTGGTTTTAATTTTTTTATTTGGGGTTTTTGAGTTATTTAGCTTTTTATTCAGCAGTTCTCCAGTTTTCAGTTTCAGCAATCTGGTTGCTAGGGTCCAAATTACCCTAGCAACAATACATTGATTTGACTAAGAGACTTGATTATAATTAGAAGAGGTTCTTAATAGAAAATTAAGTAATAAAAGTAGCAATAACTACATTTGTAGCCTTACAGAGCATTTGTTTTTTAGATGGGGTCAGTGACCCCCATTTGGAAGCAAAAGACTTTTAAGGGGGGGCCCTGGCACCACAGTTTTTTTTTAACTTATAAGGGGGCCCTAACCATCAATAGCTGTTTATAACTTGTGTGTGTATGGGGGGGTTACATTTTTTAGCACTGATGTCTGTATGGTCTTTTAACTGTTGTGTGGAGTGGGCGGGATCTGGGGTGGGGCTTGGGGGGCGGGCGAAAATTCTGTTGTAGGGGGAACCATGATTTCTAACCCCGCACTTGTTCCCAACAGCAGCTGCTGTTACAGGTAACAGCAGAAACCCCTTATCCAGGAAGCTCTGTATATTCTATTTTTCAAAAGTATTTCTTATAAAGTGTACCTTGTAATTGCTTTGCCCTATTTATAGAACTTCAATGTATGGGGCCAATGGCACTAAATGATGTGATAAACAACTGATTGGATATTATGCAGTTTGGACTCATTACTTGGGTTTGACAGATGGGTTTACTAAGAAGTGCAGCCCCTTTGTTTTTGGGCTTTGCTGCTATCCAGATGTTCATATAATTCATATGATTATAATTATCATTGAACAGCAGTTTATATGGAAGGAGCTTTTCTTTCTAATAAACCTTTCATTGTAATATGCACCATTAGAGTCCATACAACCCTGACATTCTATTGCAGCATTTTTTATTACTGCCGACCCAGTGCATTGATTGATAGCTCTGCTGCCAGGTCTTTGACAGATCCAGAGCATCCCCTGTAAATCTGGCTCTTCAGCAATTCCCAGATGGGGAAGGCGAGTGCAGGAAAAGTAGGCTATGAGACCAAGAGAAATGGCCAATGCATTAATGCTTAAGATTACTTTCCAAGGACAGATTTCTTTCTTGTCATTTAAATACACCATTTTATATCCACAAAAAAAGCAGAACATTTTTCTCTGTAATAATAAAACAGTAGCTTGTACTTGATCCCAACTAAGATATAATTAATCCATATTGGAAGCAAAACTATCCTATTGGATTTATTTAATGTTTACCAGACTTTTTAGTAGGGATGCACCGAATCCACAATTTTGAATTTGGCCGAACCCCTGAATCCTTCGTGAATGATTCGGCTGCATACCGGACCAAATTCGAATCCTAATTTGCATATGCAAATTATGGGTGGGAAGGGTAAAACATTTTTTACTTCCTTGTTTTGTGACAAAAAGTCACACGATTTCCCTCCCCACTACTAATTTGCATATGCAAATTCGGCCAGGCAGAAAGATTCGGCTGTCTCCGAATCGAATCCTAGATTCGGTGCATCCTATTTTTTAGTAGACTTTTAGTAGATAGGGAGATCCAAATTACAGAAAGATCCCTTATCGGGAAAACCCCAGGTCACAAGCATTGTGGATTAATGCTATACCTGTATAAATAACACTGAAGCCTCACACAGGGTAAGTGATCTTGACAGCATTTTCTGTGGCAGGACAAACAAGAAGAGTTCGAAAAATACAGGCAATAACAAAGTATGACCAATGGAAACGCTGCTTAGAATAGGTTCATCTCTGGTATCAGAGTGTTGTAATAGACATTGATCAGAAATTGCATAGCACAAGATACATATTATTATTTTATCATGTGTGAAGCAGAGATCTAATCAGCCCTGAAAGCTTATACAGGTATAATATAAAATTGCCCCCCGCCAATGATAAGACACTCGCACCGGGAAGCTCTTGGTAGGAGCGCCCATGTTGGCGCACACGCAGGCCCGGATTTGTGGAAAGGCCACCTAGGACCGGGCCTAGGGCGGCAGGATTTTAGGGGGGCGGCATGCTGCCCAACCACACCCGCATTGGTTAAAAAAACACTGGGGATGCGCTGGAGATACAATCATTTTTTAAATTTCCACATTGATGATGAAAATTTGCATGAATAATGGGGAGGGGACAGGGGCGGCGAACGGCAGTTGGCCTAGGGGCGCCCTCTATGTAAATCCGGCCCTGCGCACACGCGTACACTTGACTTGGCTTGCAGTATTCGCTTATTATGTGCACACGTGTTTGCCAACATGGACGCTCCTACCAAGAGCTCCCTCCTGATATAATATAAAATATAATTAATCCTTTTTTGAGGCAAAAAAAATCCTATTGGGTTTATTTAATGTTTAAATTATTTTTAAGGTATGAAGATCCAAATTATGGAAAGATCTCTTAGGTGGAAGACCCCAAGAATAATGGATAACAGGTCACATATCAGGAGTCAATTTCCAGCCTTTCAGATCCTACTTGTAATAAATTGAAAGAAAAGTCTCTATTTTGAGAAAAGGGAGATATATTTTTTAAAGAGGCAAAACCCTTTATGGTTGGAATTGTGCCAGATAGTAAGGTTTTGTAATGCGAGATGAAGCCATTACACAGCAAACATATCTTCAAAGTACAGTTTTCCCTTCAAATTTATGTACTTGTATTACAGCAAGGAACACTCAAAGAACTGGGTCAATTAATATGTAGAAACACAGATGCCCCTTATATTATTATGGAGGTTATTTACTAAACTTTGAACACAAAAATCCCAAAAATTTGTGATTTTTTTTTAGTATAAAATAGGATTTTTTAAAAATCACGAATTTTTCGAAATTTATATCCCCCCCCCAGAGGATGGAAAAGTCCAAATCAGAAAATCTGGCATCTCAGACCTGTCGAGTTTGCATAAAAGTCAATGGGAGAAGTCCCAACGTTTTTTTTTTTAATGATAAATAAGGGCAAATCGTGGATTTTAGTTTTGTCTGACTTTTTTAATTCGAAATATAGTAAGAGAAATTCAAATTTTGATAAATAACTCTCATAGTCATAACTAACTAGACAAAACTCGCACTAGGCACACAATAGCCACGTAAGGCTTCTTATAAATATACTTATAGTCTTGAATTTATTCGCCTTGGTGGAAGATTGCCTTATTTGAGTGCCTGTTCTACACTTGTTCAGTTTGATCCCCTTTCCTTGCTGATACAGGTACTGGATGTTATTTTAAGTTCTTCTCTCTTATCTTCTATCAAAAGTCTACAAGACTCATTTCTTGTCCACTCAATAAGTGAAACTGTTCATTAAGACCAGAGTAAATACATTCTAGGTTTTTGGTTTGCTATACACATATGGGGTAATGTAAAGGGTCTAAAATTTGGCCACGTCTAGTAACTCTAGCAACCAATCATATGTTTGTTTTCATAAAACCTACTACCTGCTCCATTGGTTGCTATGGGTTTCTAGACAAGAAACAATGTTTAGACAGTTTCATTACTGTATCCCATATAGAGTTTTCATTAATAAAGTGTTGCAGATTCCTCAAAACAGAAAGCAATTTTGTCATGTTGGGGGTTAATTATTAAGTCAGAATGCCAAAAACTCGTGTTTTTTTTTCTATAAAATCCGCATTATGTCGGAAAAAAAACCAAATTTTTTGAGATTTATGATACCCCAAGAATGGAAAAAGTCCAAATCCGAAATTCTGGCATCTCAGACCTACCAAGGTTGTATATAAGTCGATGGGAGAGGTCCCTATCCTATTTCGAAGTTTCTGTGGTCTGCACTGGAATTAACACGAAAATGAGTGATTCTGATTTTCGCTCATTTTTGTTCTGATTAAATCGTGCTTTTTTTTTAATAATAAATATGCTCCAATCGTGGATTCTAGTTGGGTCAGACTTTTTTAAATACTTACAAAAATTTGGATTTTGATAAATGAGGCCTGTAGTGTTTGGGTGACATGACCAAGTCTAAATATTATTTGCTGCTTGTATGGGGGTTAAAGGAGAAGGATAGGTTAAAACTAAGTAAGCCTTATCAGAAAGGTCCATCTAAATATACCAGTAAACCCCCAAATTAATGTTGCTCTGAGTCCCCTGTCAAAAGAAATACTGCATTTCTTTCCTTCTATTGTGTACACATGGGCTTCTGTATCAGACTTCCTGCCTTCAGCTTAAACCTCATTGCCCTGGGCAAGAGCATGCTCAGTTTGCTCCTCTCCCCCCACCCCTCCCTTCTCTACTGTAATCTGAGGCCACAGCAGGGAGAGACTCAGGCAGGAAGTGATGTCACACACCACATTAATACTGCATCTCCTATTCTAAATAAACAGAGTTTCTAGAGCTTTTTACTTTAGGTATGGTAAAACATTCTACAGAATAAATAGCATTCTAGCTTGCACTATTGCAGCTAATCTATTGGCAATAAAATGCCTCTGTAGCTTTCCTTCTCCTTTAAAGGAGAAGGCTTGGTGCACTTGGGGGTGCCAAATGTTAGGTGGCACCCCCAAGTGATTGTCCCCCCCAAGTGATGTCCAAGTGATTGTATTGACTTACCTGAAACCCCGGGCCGGTCCTCCTATCAGCAGAAAACTGCAACAGCCCAGGGTTATACCAGCGAGCACCACGGAGCCCTTCTTTTCTGGCTTCTTCTTGCTTCAAATTTCCCGGGGCAGACGCAAATATTGTACGAAATAGCCAACTTTTTAGTTAAAGTTTGGTTTTTCGATCTATTACGCCTACATAGCCGGGAGAAGAAAGAGGAAAATGGAAGAGGATCACTCCGTGGTGCTCACAGGTAAGTCAATACAATTACTTGGGGGTGCCTAACATTTGGCACCCCCAAGTGCACAAAGACTTTCCTTCTCCTTTAAACATTTTTTAATCTTTGATTTACAATTTACGCCAATTAAAGGAAGAACATCCATGCGGTGTATTACTGGATCAGGCAATTTCTCAGCAGCCTTGTAATTGAGTAAGACTATGCATTGGCCTGAGTAGTGGCTATATACACCATTAATACTCTGTTTCTTATTTGTAGTTGCTCTTATAGCTGAACAAGATGGACACACTGACAGCCATAGTTTTACTACTCCCCTTTATTAGAAGTATAATACTGCACAAATGTATAAAAATATGGCAGAAGTGTCATAACAATACTTTTTTTCCCCCTTAATGTTCATAATTATAAAAATGACAGTTATTTAACATATTAACAAATTACACACATCCGTGTTCGAGTGTGTAAGCGTATACTGTATATAGAGATCTATATAATATTGAATTTAATACTCTTAATGCAATATATAAATGTTATATTGTAAGGTTTTTATATAAACTACTTTTAGCTGTGGTACGGCTTCACAATGTTTGGAACAGCTCAAAATAACTTGACATTGTAACAATGATGTGAATTTATGGAAATAATTCATCATAAATAAATATTACAAAAAATATCAAATGTGAAAAAAAAACCCTGGACAGGGATCAACTTGTATCATACAAACACCACTTTTTTTTTTTTTTTTTAGTACTTAGGCAATGTGAATGGACAGGAAACAGGTCTACAGCGTTCTCTATATCTCAGCATTTATTTTCACACTCACTCTTTGTAGTCCACCTACTAGATGCTATGGGGGTTATTTACGAAACTCCGAATGCAAAAATCCTGAAAAATTTGTGATTTTTTTAGTATAATATCGGACTTTTAAAAAATCACAAAGTCCGAATCAGAGAATCCGGCAGCTCAGACCTGTCGAGGTTGCATATAAGTCAATGGGAGAAGTTCCAAAGTTTTTTTTATGTGCGCTGGGATTCGTGCAATACCACCAAAGTTTTCGGGGAAAAATCCGAGTTTTTGGGTGAAAAATCCGAAGAAAATGTAAAAAGATGATGAAAAATCCGGGAATAAAGCATAAGAAATCTGAGTTTTCGGGTTGAACAATAAGAAAAAATCTTGGAAATCAAATTTTTTCCCGGAAAGCAAATTTTTGAGAAAATGTTATAATAAATAAGCATAAAAAAACCAGAGCAGATTTGATCGGAGTTTGTAGCAGAAAATGTTGAGATTAGGGATGCACCGAATCCAGGATTCGTTTCGGGATTCGGCCTTTTTCAGTAGAATTCGGATTCGGCCGAATCCTTCTGACCGGCCGAACCGAATCCTAATTTGCATATGTAAATTAGGGGCGGTTCAGATTCGGTTCGGTATTCGGCCGAATCTCTCGCAAAGGATTCGGGGGTTCAGCCGAATCAAAAATAGTGGATTCGGTGCATCCCTAGTTGAGATAAAATCGGACTTTGATAAATAACCCCCTAAATGTAAACGAGATTTAACTTTAAAGAGTAAAATTGTTGATTTCATGGCTCTAATTTACGAAAGTTTGGCAGGACAGCCCCCATTTATGCTGCCATGACACGACCATATTATTTTTATTATAAAAAAAAACAACCTCTCTACATGGGTATTAACCAGTCTTTGTTTTAACCTGAAACATATAGAGGGACCAATAGTTTAACAGTATCTTCTGTTATTGTACATTCTAATGCCACAACCTAACATTTAATAGAAGTAGTTGGGGTGGTTTGCTGCACAGTGTAGCTTCACAAAAGCGTATTGGACATATCAATAGCTAGAAGTACTGGATTAAATATGTGTTTGAAGCTGCTTCTCCAAATCAACCTTCAACCGGTAGTGACTTTCATGAATGCATTGCCTTTAAATACAGGTGGCAACTAAAGAGCTGTCTCTTTTAAGTCATTCAGGTTTGGCAATCGTGTTCTTTTTGTCCGATTAAAGGGGAGCCCATTTTGTCCAGTTTTTGAAGCTAGCTGGTCAGGAAAAGGAGCTCCTTCATTGGTCCCTCTGTTTAAGGGTGAAACATGCCAAACAGGTTCAGCTTGGCCAGGCATTTGAAGACCTTGTCTGCTTTTTGGCTGTGGATCCTGCCGATGGACAACTCCTGCGCTGCTTGAAGTCTGACTTACAGGATGAATCCTAGCTTCAGGGAAGGACGGGGTTTTCGGTGGCTGATTTGGCAAAGGCTGAAAACGAGGATCTGGTGGCATTGGGTGGTTTGAGGACGAACATGGATGCAGAAGTTTCCAAAGAGATTTTAATGGTTGACTCTACAAAGTAGGAAAAAAAAATTGATAATTTAAAAAATTGCTATGAATCATGTCAGCTATGTGATACTCTCAGTAAGAGACCGAGATTTAAGTCTCTGGATGTGCCATACTTTGAGTGACGGGTCAATTGTGATCATGACCCAACTTATTGTAGGAGGCCACCAGGAATTATTTAGAGTTGGGCTTGGGAAATGTGCTTCTTCCCTTTGCAGGAGCTCACTAAGCAGTTATCAGGGCAACAACCATCAAGCAATTTAGTTAAGTATGAAAATATGTGACAACTGTCTTCAGGATGAGTGACAAGTCATCAGATGGAATTGCCTTTTAATTGAAAAGAAATGTATTAGTAAGGATGTCTTATTTAACGACACGTGCATGGCAGATTTGACTTTTGTTACACTAGATGGCACTTTTAAAGCTTTAAAGGAGAAGGAAAGGCTAAAATTAAGTGAGCTTTATCAGAAAGGTCTATATAAATACACCAGTAAACCCTCAAAGTAATGCTGCTCTGAGTCTTCAGTCAAAACAAACACAGCATTTCATTTTTTTCTATTAGGTACACATGGGCTTCTGTATCAGACTTCCTGTTTTTAGCATAAACCTCAAGAGGTAGGGCTTGAGCATGCTCAGTTTGCTCCTCTCTCCCACTTCCTTTTCCCTCCTCCCCTTCCAGCTGTAATCTGAGCCCAGAGCAGGGAGAGACTCAGGCAGGAAGTGATGTCACACCAAGCTAATATGGCAGCTATCCTAAACAAACAGTGAGAGCTTCTAGAGCTGTTTACTCAGGTATGATAAAGCAATATGCAGAATAAATATAGTCTTATAGCTTGCACTATTGTGTGCTTGGGGAAATGTGGGCACTGATTTACTTAATGGATGAATATAAAGTAAATCTTGGCCCAAATTTCCCCAAACTGTTCAGGAGTTCACCATATTTTCATATACCAGAAAAAAGCAGGTATGGAATTATATACAGTAGATACAGCTTTCCAAAGCCTTTGGTGCATCCCTCCTACCCCATGAATAACTACGTTGTGTAGGACAGCTATTCATTTGATGGAATTTGCAAGTACAACATTCTTTGAACTGACATTTTAATGTCTGGCATGTATTATGACACAGAATTGGTCATTTTATTACCCAAATTGATGCTGTCGGGGGGTGCACCTTAGCTTTACAGATACACCCGCTTGCTATGTACTCTGTTTACTTTTTGAAGTAGAGCTGCACTTTTTTAAAACACCATGTGAGATGGAAGACAAAAGTAGGCATGATCTTGCATATCATTGGCAAAGAAAGAACTTCATTAGTTTGTCGTCCCATTATTTAGAAATCCACGCAAGGTGGCCCATCTGAACTGCTATGTATTAAGGCCCCACAGAAATTGAGTGAACGCTATAATGCTACACTAAAAATGTAAAATGAAAAAGCAAAACGAAAAGCAATGTCATTTTATAAAGCCACACTGATTTTGTAAATTTTTACTGAAAAAAAGAAAATAGATCCCGGGTTGTTTGCAGTAATTATTTTGAATTAAGTCACAGTCCTGTTAGCGCACAAATAGGTAACAAGACGTTATATCCATTTTAAAGGGCATGTACAGTCTAAAAAAGCATAAGGCTAGAAATGCTGTATTTTGTATACTAAATATAAACACGAACTTACTGCACCACAAGCCTCATCAAACAAATAATTTATGCTTTCAAAGTTGGCTAAAAGGGGTCACCATCTTGTAACTTTGTTAAACAACTTTGCAAGACATAGGGGCACATTTACTAAGCTCGAGTGAAGGATTCGAAGTAAAAAAACTTAGAATTTCGAAGTTTTTTTTGGGTACTTCGACTATTGAATAGGCTACTTCGACCTTTCGACTACGACTTTGAATCGAACGATTCGAACTAAAAACCGTTCGACTATTCCACCATTCGATAGTTAAAGTAATGTCTCTTTAAAAAAACTTTGACTACATACTTCGGTAGTTTAAACCAACCGAGGTACAATGTTAGCCTATGGGGACCTTCACCATTACTTTTCTAAGGTTTTTTTGATCAAAGGAAAATCCTTCAATTGATCGATTAAAATCCTTTGAATAGTTCGATTTGAAGGATTTCATTGTTCGATCGTTTTTTCCTTCGATCGTAGGATTTGCCGTAAATCCTACGAATTATTAACCCTCGATATTCGACCCTTAGTAAATGTACCCCTAAGACTGTGCACATGCTCAGTGTGGTCTGGGCTGCTTAGGGATTGTCATAAACAAAGCTGCTTGAGTTCTGCATGGCTGGGAAGTAAGGTGGGGGCTCCCCCTGCTGTTCACAAGTATGATTGTTTCCCTGCTCAGCAGTTAGGGACCATCTGACAATTCATATCCACAGCAGTAAATGAAGGGAGAATTTCACTGCATACTGTCAGGTTTCTTATAAAAACGGTACACATTTTTTAATTAGAGTATATTGGAGATAGGTTTCTTTTTCATTAAAGAAATTAAAAATTGGATTTTATTTTTTTGCCTTTACATGCCCTTTAATGTTTTAAATCTTAATCCTGTACAACACAATACAGGGGAATGCTCAGGATTCATATGATTCCAAACCATGTGATCTCTAAATGCAACTAGTCGAACAGGAAAAAAAAATCACCCGATTCCCCAAACTATGGCCCCTTGAACAGTCCGTGTAATGTTTGATACTCACGTGGGAATGTATTTCTGCCATCTTGTCTGGGCGCCACTCTTTTTGCCGGCTGCTTTTGTGACTTGAAGAATGCCCACCTTTCTGACCAGGGAGATGATCTTGCCCATCAGAACTAGGCATCTGAGAAACATTAAGCAGTAGAAAGATCAGTATATGAAGGAGAGGGGAGCAGTCACCCTGTGGGTCAGTGCAAGTTACAGGCAGCACATGTAGTTTTTCTGTAGCAGTTAAATCAACAAAGACTATTTCACAGATATAATGAATGATATTTGATTGCAAGCATTTGAGCCAAGTAAAACTCAGAGCAGCTTTACAAAACAGAATAATGTGTTTTTTTATAGTGCTGGTGCTTTGTAAAATGTACAGTAACTAGAACAATATTTAATAGTACAATATGTTATATGGGTTTGTATAATCTTTTGTGCTGAAAATGTATATATTTATATGACTGGACCTAGTAATTTATAAATTAGAAGGGGAAAAATGTGCAGACTGGAAACGTGAACCAGGCACGAAGGGTTGTTATAAACTGACCAGAACCTACAAAACACAATCTGGGCAGCTAAGTGGCAGATGAGATTCAATGTTGATAAATGTAAAGTTATGCACCAGGGTTGTAAAATTATCCATTATACCCTAATGGGACTGCACTAGGCAAATTCATTATGGAAAAGGACCTTGGAGTCCTTGTAGATGATAAACTTGGCTGTAGCAAGCAATGCCAGTCATCAGCATTAAGGGCAAATAAGGTCTTGAGCTTTATTAAAAGGGCAATTAATTCACAGGGGGCAGGTCATTATTCCACTGTATAGAGCTCTGGTAAGGCCCCATCTAGAATATGCCGTACAGTTTTGGTCTCCATCACTCAAACAGGACATTATTGTATTAGAGAGGGTACAGAGAAGGGCAACTAAGCTGGTAAAGGGTATGGCCAGTTCGGAGAAGTGGGGCTTGAGGGGTGATATGATAACTATGTATAAATATCTAAGGGGATCATATAATAATCTCTCTAATGCTTTATTTACCAGTAGGTCTTTCCAGCTGACACGAGGTCACCCATTCCGATTAGAAGAAAGGAGGTTCCAGCTAAATATTCGGAAGGGTTTTTTTTTACAGTGAGAGCTGTGAAGATGTGGAATTCTCTCACTGAATCAGTTGTACAGGCTGATACATTAGATAGATTTAAGAAGGGGTTGGATGGTGTTTAGCAAGTGAGGGAATACAGGGTTATGGGAGGCTCATAGTCCAAGTTGATCCAGGGACTGGTCCGATTGTCATTTTGGAGTCAGGAAGGATTTTTTCCCCCTCTGAGGCAAATTGGAGAGGCTTCAGATGGGTTTGTTTTGCCTTCCTCTGGATCAGGTTATATACAGACTTAAGGCTCAACTTGATGAGTTTTTTTCAACCTAACTTACTATATTACACTAATATAAAAGTTATGGTGGCAGTTAAAGTTACACTCTGCCCTGTGATATTCCCCCAAGCCACGTGGTTGGTGCTCATACTCCTATTATAGCTTAAGGGCTGTACAAACACAGGTAGTGTATTAGTATTAGTAGTATTAGTAGTGTAAGCAGGACCGCCATCAGAAATCACAGGGCCCCATACGACAAAATTTCCTGCGCCCCCTGGGCTGCCCCACCACAAGCTCCACCTACAGGTCTGCCCTCCCCACCCCACAGGTCCGCCCCCCACCACACAGTAAAAAAACAAAATAAATATTGGTGGCTAGGGTTCCCACATGTTAATAAAAAATAAAAAGATATTGGTGGTCAGGGCCCCCCATTAAAAAACATTTGTGGCCAGGCAGTGGCGTAACTAGATATTACTGGGCCCCACAGCAAATTATTTTTCAGGCCCCCAAAATTTTTAGCAGTTGACTTGTTTTACCAATATTTATTGAAACTGTATATGAATTAGGGCCTCGTGGGGCCCCTATACCTCCTGGGCCCCCCTGCAGGCGCAGGGTCTGCTTCCTCTATAGTTACGCCCCTGTGGCCAGGGCCCCCCCCATTAAAAAATATTGGTGGCTAGGATCCCACATGAGAAAAAACAATTGGTGGCCAAAATTGGTGACCAGCCCCCCCCCCCACATTATAAGAAAATTGGTGGCCAGGGCCCCTTAAACGTCCATGCCTTCCCGAAGTCAGCAGCTCTCAGAAAGATGGGGGGCCCGGCTAATCAAGTAAGTATGGTGTGGCCGGGCCCCCCTTACCCTCAGGGCCCCCTACAACTCTCCCCCCTGATGGCTGCCCTGAGTGTAAGTTATTCATGGGGTTGGGAGGGTGGTGAAGTAGCTCAAATTAACAGAAAAATACGAGCTGAGTTTCAAAATACACTGGCCCAATTACAATGTTCATATTATACCTATTTACATTTGTGTTCGCAGAAACTATATTTTTACAAGATCCACAATATTTTCTTTTTGGTTTAAATTCACATAATTACATGTCCTTGTCATGGTTGAAAATATGTGTTCTAGAAATGTAACCGTATACCTTCCTCCTTCTTTTTATAGCACTGTATTGGGTAAATTATTTGCTGCCCAAACTGAAGGTGCTGCGAGTGAACTGGAGCACAGGGGTGATTTATTTGTGGATATGGAACATCTGTCCTCTGTTCTAAGTCTATTAATATATCTGCTGGGCTCCCAGGTGAATTTAGTGTCAGGAATGGAATTATTGTAACAGCTCACATTGACTTTGCCAGTTCAGCCCAGGGAGATTGAGCTGGGCCTGAAATAACTGACATATGAAGACTCCGGGAGTCAAGGTAAGTTGGAGAAATAAAATGTAAAAGATAATTGGGCCAGAGAAAAAATAATTCTCCACTGATCTTTCCATGTGAATATGACTGTGATATGATATGTGTCAAACGTGTGCTACTCACACAATTCCAGCTTCATATGAACAGAGACTTGCTTGTGATTTGTTGTTTGATTAATAAATGAAACTCAAAGTGGCGGTACAGAGGCAGTGGATAAGGTTTAAGAGTCAGGACAGGGATATTTTCTGTCAGCTGCCTGAGACACCCGTAGGCACTTTTTAGACAAGGAGGGGACTTTTCAACGATAGGCTCCTTCTTTTTATGATTTGTTTGCTTCGCTGCTTTTTAATGTTGTACAATAAAACGTGATTTTAACTTTGGGTGGCATGACATTAATGTAATGCAATTATGAGACCATGGGCTGCTAATTTGTGTGGCGCCCAGTAGAGGTCACTGTTATTCTAACTATTTAAAGGGAAACTGTCATGGGAGAACATGTTTTTTTTTCAAAACGCATCAGTTAATAGAGCTGCTCCAGCAGAATTCTGCACTGAAATCCATTTTTCAAAAGAGCAAACAGATTTTTTTATATTAAATTTTGAAATCTGACATGGGGCTAGAGATATTGTCAGTTTCCCAGCTGCCTCCAGTCATGTGACTTGTGCTCTGTTAAACTATAGTCACTCTTTACTGCTATACTGCAAGTTGGAGTGATATCACCCCCCCCCCCCAGTAGCCTAACAAAAGCTCCCTAACACAAGATAACAGCTCCCTGGTAGATCTAAAAACAACACTCAATTGTAAAAGCCAAGTCCCACGGAGACTGATTCAGTTACATTAAGTAGGAGAAATAACAGCCTGCCAGAAAGTCATTTCATCCTAAAGTGAGAGCACAAGTCACATGACTGGGGCAGCTGGGAAACTGACAACATGTCTAGCCCCATGTCAGATTTCAAAATTGAATATTAAAAAATCTGTTTGCTCTTTTGAGAATTGGATTTCAGTGCCGAATTCTGCTGGAGTAGCACTTTTAACTGATGCATTTTGAAAAAAACATGTTTTCCCATGACAGTGTCCCTTTAAGGAAGAAATGACCATTCATTTGTGAGCCTATGATTAAGGGAGCTTCTCCCGAAACGCGTTAGGTATGCAAATTACCCACCTGTTGCAATAAACAACCTCTTATCCTATCCGGAGTGCCACCTTATCTGTGTGTTGAGTGGATATTTTCTATTGTTTTATCAGCTGCCCGAGACCTTGAGCTAGTCTTGGAATGTGGGGCATATACAATGCATGAACAGATAGGCGTACAGCACTGTATGATTTACTAAGGTTCAAATTAAATTTGAATGCTGGAGTTGGCATTTTTTGTAAAAACTCACCATCTTGAATTCCAATGTGAGATTTATTACAATCAGACCCTTCAAAAATTTGAATTTGAATATTTGCCACCTAAAACCTGCTGAGTTCATGTAGAAGTCAATAGGGTATATTTATCAAAAAGTGAAGTTAGAGATCACCACAGTCCACTAGAGTGAAATACCGCCTCTCTCCATTCATTTCAATGGAAATTTTCATTTTCACCCTTTGATAAATACGCCTTTGAAAATCTCATAGAAATAGATGGAGAGGCGGTATTTCACTCTAGCGGACTGTGGTAAATTGATAAATATACCCCAATGGCAGAAGTCCCTTGAATTGTTTGAAGATGTTAATAGTATCGATGGGCCAAATTTTTCACCAAGTTTCGCTGCAAAAAATGACGCCTATAGACGCCAATGGGAGAAAAAAAATTAGATTCTAATTATCGGGTTGGGACTATTCGATCGATTTTTAGACGTTCACATTTTTCATAAATAATATACCATTCGGACTGTGAATAAAATCGAGTTTTAAAAAAAAACACGTTATTCTAAAATTCGACCTTTGATAAATAACCCCCTAAGAGTACGATTTTTGCATGAAACTCAATAGTAAGCCTACACTTTACCTTACATTTACAGAAAAGGATTTCACATCTTGATTTGTATTGCCGATTAGATTTCCATACATTATAATACTCTTGTCCTTAATAATGTCAAAGGAACTGTAGCGAGTATTTCTAGCCAAGGATTTAACTGCGTCAGAAAGACTGGATGAATACGATCACAAAGGGTGCCCTTATTATTCATCCATGTGCTGCACCCACATGTAGGAAGAGTGTAGCGTCTCAAGATGATCATGCACTGAAGCATTGCATGCAGTTAGTTCTGTTGCTGAAAAGAAAGGAATTCAGGTGATTATAATGAAGCAGCACTTGATCTAATGATAACATTGAGCCTTTGTAGGACAGGAAAGAGTTATCTAATGCAGAAGAAAAACTGACAGTGTTCTACCAATATCCAAATTAGTTGTCTTCTCCAAACTTCCTCCTGACTGGCACCTAGACTTGATCTATCCTTATCCACTTTATTTCCATAGTACTGACGCATTTTATGCAGTCCTTTACATTGTTTACCCTTCACAGCAGTCCCTGCCAATTTTCCCTCTAATTCCTTCTCGGCTATGTGCAAAAAAATTATTTTGTCAGGTCAAAATTAATGCAAAATGTTGTGTTTTAGGTCCATTTCAGACACAGTTGGGTCAGTTTTATCAGGAGCCAGTTAACCTGCCTGAATGTTTTGGAGGAAACCCACATACACAACATACAAACACCATAGACGCAAAGATCCGCTCGTTTGCCAAATGAGCGGATCTTTCCCTGATATGCCATTAACGAGCATGGCTAAATCGGGGGTAATCTGAACGTTCGGCCGTATGGCCAAACGATTCGTTTACGATGTGCAATGGGCTCCGGCGGGATCGAAAAGATGTCGGCACTCTCCACACACGATCCGAAAATCGTAAGAATCCTCGATTCGTACAATAGGATCTGTGCGTCTATGGCCAGCTTTACAGTTGGAAAAAAATCAAATGCAAAAATCATGAAAAATTTGTGATTTTTTTTTAATAAAATCGGACTTTTAAAAAAATCACAAATTTTTTGGAATTTATTAAACCCCGAGGATGTAAAAGTCTGAATCTGAAAATCCAGCATCTCAGACCTCTTGAGGTTACATATAAGTCAAAGTCCCAAAGAGTTTTTGATGTGCGCTGGGTTTCATGCAATACCTGAAGTTCAAAAAATTCATTGAAAATGGGATGAAAAATCCGAAAAAATCGGATTTTTTTTTCCCGCAAAGCAAATTTTCAGGAAAATGTAATAATAAATAAGCGTAAAAATCCTGAGCGGACTTGAACGGCGTTTGTAGCAGAAAATATTGAGATAAATTTCGGACTTTGATAAATAACTTCCTTAGTCTAATTCAGATTGTTTTGATAAAATGGAGTGGCCTTTCCGTAATTCAGAGCTTTCTGGATAACAGGTTTTCGGATAACAGATCCCATACCTGTATTTATGCACAGGAAAGCTAACAGAAGCAGAGGTTTGGAAAATGACATATTAAGGATCACTGCATCAGTCAAGTAAAACATTCTAACCAATTAAATGTTTGCTTTTATTATTCGTACTGTGATAGGCCAATAAGATCTTAATGTGGCCTGTAATTTTAGATAGAATAACAGATGTCAGAACATAGTGGGGGTCATTTATAAACTTTGCGCCGTGCAGATTGGTTCGCAAAGTGAATATATTTGCCCTGCACATTGTTATATTTATAAAGCTGAATTGCAATTTTTTTTCCCAATGCGAATGTCTATAGCAGCTTTTTAAATGTCACAATACGCAAATTTATGCGCACACTCTGCGACACAATTACGCCACAACTTTGGTGGCGGATAAAATATTCGCAAACTGCCAATTTAAGTTACTGTCAACGCTATTTTCGCGTACAACATCGCACGTTAGGTGCGCTCGCGCAAAGTCCCGTCTCACTTGCGCGGCATTTGCGAAAATTTATTCACACTGCGAATTCGCAAAAAGCAGAAAGACGGGCAGAGCAGTGCAATATATTAGCGTTCAGGAAAAAACATGCGCAATACAACCATTTGCGAAAAATATGCGCTGCGCACACTTTATAGATGACCCCCAGTGTTTTTGTGACCAGGAAATGAGGAAGATACAGATATTCATAATGCCATTTTTTAGTGCAGTATTTGAAGGTAAAGGTGGGTGTTTTTGTGAAAATGTGAGGGAAGTTCATTGTGTGTGGAAAGCAGCAGAGCAGAATTAAACAGCAAACTGAGGAGTGAGAAGCGGGTGGGTTGACTTTTCTTTTGCTTATTTTGTCAAATGTGATATTTGCAGATATATGTAAGTTTTGCAGATGTATGTACGTTTAATCAAACCAGCCTCCCCCTCCCCAAATAAAAATGAGATAGAGAAGGAAAGCACCACCACAGCTAAAGACCATGCTGTTCCCTTCAAGGCAAAAAGAAGAGCTTTCCATTGGCCGCTTAGTTAACAGAATACCATTGGAGGACTGACTACAGGCAGCTTTTTCAGAGAAGAGCTGCGCTTTAAATGGTTCTTTGAACTAAACAGTGGGAAGAGGCTTTTCTTGAGTCTCGGTTTCTCAGAGTCATTGGAGTCTGTCTGCAATATAAGATACAAATAAACTAGTTGTACAGTTACAGTGTCATAGGGTACAGGCAGAATCAGGGATTACTAACTGGTAAACCACTTATAATGCAGATATATATTAGGGATGGACCAAATCCAATACTTTGGGTGTCAGCAGAACTCCTGAATCCTTCGTGAAAGATCTGACCTAATTCAAATCCTAATTTGCATATGCAAATGAGGGATAGGAAAGGGAAAAGGAGATTTTTTTTTAACTTCCTTGGTTTGTGACAAAAAAGTCATGTGCTTTTAAGGATTGAAAATTGGTTTGGGCAGCCATAAGGCTGAATCAGAATCCTGCTGAAAAGGGCTGATTCCTGCTGAATACCTATACTCAAAGTAATGGATAGCACACCCAATTTCAAAAAAATAATAGAAAAATGTATTACAAAAAAGTAAAGAAAATACAAAAAAATTATACAAAAATAATAAATAATATAACAGTGAGCCCAACGCGTTTCGACCTTAGGGGTCTTCCTCGGGGGCACAAATAGACAAAAAAACTAATTTTTTTTTTGTCTATTTGTGCCCCTGAGGAAGACCCCTTGTTTTTTTGTCTATTTGTGCCCCTGAGGAAGACCCCTAAGGTCGAAACGCGTTGGGCTCACTGTTATATTATTTATTATTTTTGTATAATTGTATTTTCTTTACTTTTTTGTAATAAATGTTTCTATTATTTTTTTGGGTGTGCTATCCATTACTTTGAGTATTTATAGTCTTGTCTGGAGACCCTTATGGGGAGTCCCCTATGGATTTGCACTTTATTTTAATGGGTGTGCGCCTTCTCTCTATATTTTGTTCCTGCTGAATACCAAACTGAATCCTGGATTTGGTGCATCCATAATAAAAATGGATTACGTCTAAGCCGAGGCCCCTCAGTTCATCAAGGACTTGAACTACAAGCTCTTGAGCAAATAACTATAAGACCTCAGATTGGACATAACTATATATACTGAAGTCTTTATACCAAGGTAATGATAATAGGGATGCACCGAATCCACTATTTTGGATTCGCCGAATCCTTTTAGAAAGACTCTGCTGAATTCTAATTTGCATATGCAAATTAGGGGTGGGAAGGGGAAACCATTTTTTACTTCCTTGTTTTGTGCACATGCAAATTAGGATTCGGATTCGGTTCGGCCGAATCTGAATCCTGCTGAAAAAGGCCAAATCCTGGCCGAATCCTGAACCGGATCTTGGATTCGGTGCATCCCTAAACGATAAGGAAGTATAATATCTATCACCCAAGAAGAGTAAAGTGTACAGATATGAACAGAAAACATACAAATGAACATCATTTATGCATTAAAAGCAATAACAGGTATTACTAAAAGAAAACACAGCATTTATTAATTGATAACTTGTACAGGAGGACTGTAAGGACAGAAATGTATTAGAGGAAAACTATACCCCTGAACAATGTCTCTATAAAAATATATTGCATAAATCATCTCATTTATACAACCTTGCTTCATATAAATAAACCATTTTCGTGATATATTTTTTTAGTAGTATGTGCCATTGGGTAATCCTAAATAGAAAATTGTCATTTTAAGAAATAAGGGCCGCCCACTGGGTTCCTACAATTCACGGTGCACACAAACAAACCATACATGTTAGGTCACATGAGCCAATTAATGGGCAAAGATCTGTCTTTTGTTAGTGCTGCAGTATTTCTGGTAAGGTGATCGCTGAGGCTCCACACAGAATATCAGAAAATGAACGATAAAGGGCAAAGATGTAAATGGGCAATATTTACTTAAATTTATATTCCAGTTTGTTACAATTTTTTAATATGCCACTTAATTTGTTCTAAACTATCTTTTGCTTAAGTATTCATGGGGGGTGTATAGTACAAATAAATGATGTATATTGATTCTGCAAAGTACATTTTCTGAACCTTCAGTACTAGTGATGGGCGAATTTATTCGGCAGGTGCGAAATCGCAGGGAATTCCCACTTTTCGCCGCCGGCGAATAAATTAATTTTTTTTGGACACTGGCGTAATTTTGCCGGCACACAAAAACGGACGCTGGCGTCCAAAAATGGATGTCGGTGTCCAAAACGAGATGCCGGCGGCTTTTCACGAATTTTCCGCTGTTTCGCTAATTTCCTGGGAATTTTTGGGCGAAAAAGGACAAATTCGCCGATCACTATTCAGTATGAGAAGAAGCTCGCAGAGACCATTCACAGTAATCTATGCAGGACGGTGTCTTTCTCGATGGATACTCAATCCCATTGCGACATTAAGTAGTGCAGCCTCAGGGTTAAGGGTGCAAAATAAATCATATCTACCAGAAAATATACCATTTTAGTGCATATTCACAGGTTGGTGTCTTTATATTTATTACAATTGGTAACAGATTCATTTGACTATTTACTCTGTCTTTCTCCAGCATGAAGCTTAAAATGATTTCTTATTGCCGGGGTCTGTGACCCCAGAACTTACATTAGAGGATAATTACAATGCTACTTTTGTATTCTTTATGCATTACCCATTATCTTTCTAATGAGGCAAACCCTATTCTTCTTTGCCATTGGCAAGGTCAGAACACTACCTGCTGGTTTGGACAGGTGGGACGATAATACCTAAATAACATATTCAGTTTCATAGGAAGAGGGTGGGGGTACATAGAAACAATAATTCACACATCATAAATAGGGTTGGGCGAATTTGACCAGTTTTGTTTCGCCAAAAATTTGCCGCTGGTGAAATGACGCTGACGCCCATTAAAGTCTATGGGTGTCAAGATTTTTTTGACGCAAGTCTTTTTTTTGGCGCGCAAAGCCATACTAGTCTATGGGCGTCATTTCCGCGGCAAACAAAATTTGCCCATCCCTAATCATAATTAATATATAAGAATTACAAATGTTAGTTCAAGTCCCGCTTAAAGGTAAAACATTCTTCAGTTAAAGAGAGCAATAAATGAGTCTGGCACACACAACACTCCCATGAGGCAGACACTGCAGATTTAACATACAAAAAGCTTGATAAGCAACAGAGGATGTTGGTAACGAGCTCCCATAGGTTTCCCAAAAAGGGAAGAATATGTTCCACTCCCATCTGTGCTGCTAAACATAAATGTGTATCTTACATTGCATGACATATCAATATCTCCTTAGAATGAATAATATATATATATATATATGAGTCTCTATAGGGTGGAGTAGAACAGCAGTCTTGTTAGTTATAATTAACACTTTATTGTTCCATATATATCTGTATAGTTATGTGTATGGCTTGTATGTGGTTTAAAGCTCTGCAGCACAAATCTTCTGCAATCTAAATTGCCATATTGACCATTGTATTGTACGAGCCAAGAGCTGGTCTGACACACTAATCACATGCATTGTACACTCCAAAAACGGCAATCTAATTTGGCATTCAGGCCAACTACTCTTTATAAGCAAAGGGCCCAGAGCCATTGTCATTTAGCAATGGTGTAAACTGCAATGCACAAGGAATCAGTTGTCATGAAGCCACCAAATAGTTTTCTTCCCTTCTCAATGCTCTGTTTATTCCCACTCCACCTTCCCATCTCATTGCACTACTTCCATATATTCTCCCTCCCCTGTCTGCACAGTTCCAGCCAGCCCTCTAATGAAGACTATATGAGATGTGAATTACAGGTGCACTACCTGGACAGGTAATAATAGTTCTAATTAGAAAGAGGATTTTGTGCCCAAAGGTTTTGAATCTACATTATTTATTCTAGGGTTCAGTGTCCCTTTACAAGCAATTTCTGGCACCCTGGGATATAAGAGGTAAACCTTAGATCAGAAGTGCCCATACTTTACTAATGCGAGGTCTACTTTAAAACTTCGACTTCAACCATTCGCCATCTAAAACCTGCCAAATTGCTGTTTTAGCCTATGGGGGACCCCTTAGAACCTATTTGGAGCCAATTGGTGGACTTTGAGAAGTTTTGTTTTTAAAATACTTCGAAACGAATATGATCGAACAAATCCAATACACTCTATTCACCTGCAGAAAAAAACTTCGATTGGTCTTTCCCCCCCCCCCCGAATTTCGAAGTTATGGGAGTTAAAAAAAAACTCCCATTACTTAGAAATTCGACCCTCGATAAATCTGCCCCTAAGTGATGTTGTCTAGGGATGGGCGAATTTGACCCGTTTCGCCAAAAATTTGCCGCCGGCGAAATGTCGCAGACGCCCATTAAAGTCTATTGGCTTCAAAAACATTTTGTCGCGCGGCGAAATTGTTTTGACGCACGTCTTTTTTTTTTTGACGCATGCTGCCGTTCAAGTCTATGGGCGTCATTTTTTCGGCGAAACGAGGCGAAAAAATTCGCCCATCCCTAATGTTGTCCCATTATGATCTACATCCATAACATATTATTTAAATATTGATTTATGAGAAAATGTACAGTATATTGCTATATTATTTAATATAACAAACAACTATTTCTTCTGTTACCTTAAAATGATATATGTCTGAATGAAAAGCATGAAACAGGAGGGTGTTTTGAGATCTTGAGATCTACTGATCACCAGCTAAAGGTCTACTGATGATGAAGAGACCACTCAACAATATTCTCTCATGTCTCGCCTATTTTCTCTCTACCAGCTCTCATCTTCAGTCCTTCGGTGTTTGGGGTTATTCCTACCACACAGGCTCTAATTAATACACAAGCACTATCCTGTGTCATCTCTAAACTTACTGTTTGAGATTTCTTCTTTTTCTTTTTAATAACTCGGAAAAATCCCTGCTTCTCCTTCATTTGTTCAGAATGGCTTTTTTCCACCCCTGTCCTGCAGAGCACAAGAAGAAAAGGAGAGAATAATCAGTTTAGTTTCATCAGTCCCCTGCAAAAACATGGCAACTGTTTCATGGAACCATAGGACACAGGCCAACAGCTACAGCTGTGTATTCCACATGGGAACCCCCTGGCCTGCCTCTAGTATTGAACTGCAATGCCCTTGCATGTTTCATGCACTTTTCATTAGGGATGCACCCAATCCAGGATTCAGCCAGGATTCGGGCTTTTCCAGCAGGATTCAGATTCAGGTGGATCCTTCTGCCCGGCAAAAACCGACCCAGAATTTGCATATGCAAATTAGGGACGAAGAGGGAAATCATGCAACTTTTTGTCACAAAACAAAGAAGTAAAAAATGTTTCCCCCTTCCCATATGCAAATTAGGACTCGGTTCAGTATTAGGCCGAATCGTTCTCAAAGGATTCAGGGTTTCTGCAGAATCCAAAATAGTGGATTCGGTGCATCCTTACTTTTAATATACAGTAGAAGCACCATTTTACATTTTTCAGGGGCCAGAAAAAAACGGTGTAAAATCAGGGAAATGTATTATGCATAATATAAAGGTGGGACCACAAAACAACAATGTAAAATGAGGGGAAACTTAAAATCAGGGGATGTAAAATTGAGGTTCCGCTGTAGTATACATGTGTCTATGGGCTGCTGTAGTCTGGATACTGAGATGCTGGTAATCCTTTAAAGGGGTAGTTCACCTTTAAGTCATGTTATAGAATAGCCAATTCTTAGCCACTTTTTAATTAGTCTTCATTTTTTATTTTGCATAGTTTTTGCATTATTGGCCTGTTTCTTCTGACTCTTTCCAGCTTTCAAGTGGGGGGTCACAGATCCCGGCAGCTGAATAGCTATTTATTCTTTATTTATTACTCATCTTTCTATTCAGGCAATGAGGTCCTCTCCTATTCATATATCGGTCTCTAACGCAAACCACTGCCTGGTTGTAGGGTGATCTAGACACTAGCAACCAGATAGGCGCTAACATTCCAAATTGGAGAACAACAAGCTAAATATCTACTGCAATATCTACTGCATATTGTCTCACTCTCTATATTGTATTAAAAGTTAATTTTAAGGTGAACAACCCCTTCAAGATGGCACACTATATCTAATATAGGTAAATCTAAAAACTAAAAACAACTGGACTTGCTGAGTAATCAATGAATTCATTGATTACTCAGCAAGTCCAGTTGTTTTTAGATTTACCTATATTAGATATACCATGACCTGGATGAATGAAAATCTTCATAGTCATGGCACACTATATATATATATATATATTTTTTTTTTTTTTTTTCTTCTCAATTCTATTTATTGAAATGTATCAGAAAAGGATGTACATACAGCGGTATGATAAGAGAAAATATACATTTCTTGTTTTACAATACTTATACAAAATCGATCAATATGTTTGTACAACTGTTAACAATAAAACTTGACAAAGCATTTCACCTTTATAGCCTGTTATGCATTTACATTACCAATACCAACTGTCTGTGGTCAATATATATCATGTCACAATTTATACGATGTGCGGTACATTTGTAGTTTCTAAGGGTTAATCATAGAGCCAGTAGAAAGAGCTTATAGAGGGGAACCTAGTTGGGGTATAATTGGCAGGAATTAATAGTTTACCATCACACCACACGATTTGGTACGTAAGGCCAGTCCACTAGGTGGGAACCTACTCATGTGTCCTCATCCAAATCTAACCATATCCCCCACACCTTTTGAAACTTCCCTGGACAGTTTCTTTTCATGTATGTTAATTTATATAGGGGGATTGTTTTCCTAACAAGATTTACCCAATAGGAGGCAGCTGGGCCAGAGGCGTCCTTCCATTTGAGAGCTATCGCCTTGTTTGCATACATTAGTAGCACAGAAAGAAGGGTGCACTCAGCTCTTTTTACCGTTACCTCTTCAACCCTGTTCAATAGAACTATAATAGGATCCAGGGGGGATTCTAAGCTCCGTTTTTCCTGAATGGTCTATACCACCTATTGCCAAAATGGCTGTATCACAGGACAGGTCCACACCATATGAAAATAATTTGCCACCGTGGCCGAGCAGCGAGAAAAATCTAAATAGCATCCAGTTTGGTAACTCAAATTTTTCTTTCAGTGTTTGGAACTGCATAAGTTTAACATCTTCAATAATATCTGCTAAGTATTTAATCCCATATCTTGCCCACAGATGAAGGTCTTGGATGCTTTCAAAGTGCCCTATTTTAAGATTACACCAGAGTGGGGTGTACTTAGAGCAACTTGTAGGAGGTATGGGTGAGAAATTAAGAGCTTCTTGCCAAGCCCCACTGTAGCCTTCATTAGGGGGGGTGACTGTTGGTGAGTTTTTTATACCCCCTATAGAGGACATTTTTAAGTCCCTCGAATGAGCCCATTACTTGTGCCTCCAGCAATGTGCTGGCATTTTGTGGAGAGGCGGGGGACCAGCGCCACGCATTTACTAATTGGGCTGCCAAGTAATACAAGAATAGATAGGGAGAAGCTAATCCCCCTCTTGTGACTGGGAGTTGAAGAGTCGCCAACGCAATTCTAGGTTGGGATTTGTTCCAAAACATTGAGATTTCAAGACTCCTAAGGGATCGGAACATTTCCTTAGTTATTGTTAACTGAGATTGTCTGAAGATGTCTTTTAGCTTTGGCAGGATAATCATTTTGAAAAGGTTGATTCTGCCATATAAAGACAATGGCAGGGATGACCATGCCTCAACTTTAGATTCAATGTATTTTAACACTGGGGAAAGGTTTAAGTCTACAAATTTCTTGAGGTCCCTATGTATCCAAATCCCGAGGTATTTAAATAACTCAGCCCATGAAAGGCCATGAGCATTAGTAGACACGTCAAGGCCCTTTGGATCAACTGCAAAAAGGATGGATTTAACCCAGTTTATCCTGAGTAATCTGTATGAATGTTTATAATGCCCAGTGCCGCCCTAAGCGCTTGTCCTGGGTTGGCTAGGTATAGCAAAATGTCATCAGCGTACATGGACACCTTTGATCCCTCCCAACTTCATCCCTACCACCGCAGGACTAGCTCTAATGCGACAGGCCATGGGTTCCATGGCTAGAGAAAAGATCAAAGGGGATAGAGGGCAACCCTGTCAAGTCCCTCTCAGAATAGGAAAGGATTGTGAGATTGTGTAGTTGGTTCTGACTCTAGCCACTGGGTTGTTATATCATGCCTGGACCCATTTGATAAGGGTAGATGGAATACCCACTGGACTCATTGTCGACCACAGATATGTCCACTCCACCGAATCAAAGGCTTTTACATTATCGAGTGAGGCAATTACCCTCTCCCCCGGGTTGTCATGCGTAATAGCCAAGTTAGTGTAAAGTCGCCTGATACTTGTATCTGTGGACCTTCCTGGCATAAAACTCCCTCAGCTTCGGATGCGAGCCTGGTGATGTTACAGCGCCACGCACCCCAGCCACGACGCCATCAAGAATGCGCTTCCCCTCAGTCGCAACTGCGGTGTAATGCCTGTTGGATTGACGATTCTTTTTCCTCGGGACCCAGGAGAGATGAGCAGCGTTGCCGCACCAACGGTAACGTGCTACAATCGGTAAATTCGTTTATAAACAGGATTAATGTAGGCCCTCAGGCAGAGGTCACGCAGCGTGCGTCCTACCTGGTCAGCATGCAGACCATGCCCCCTATATATAGATAGATAGCACAGGCAGTGTTTTGCCGGATTTGTTGAAGAGGGAAACCCCAGGTATTTGTAAGATCCCTTCCCATCATATTTAATGTGAATCTAGCTAAGTATACTGCTCCCTATTTCATTCAGAATAATCTGTAAGCAGCAGGATTCTTAGGTAGCAATCTGTTCGGCTGTGCGTTGCAGATTACTGTCTCCTGCTAATACGGGAGAAGCATAAACAGACATGGTGTCCCATAGCTTGCTGAAATCAGAAAATGCATACAACAGCATACCTGATTGTCTTAAATTGTTACACAAGTATCTAAGTATCTATTCTGGGCTCTCTGCCAAAAGCCAATTAAGTTAGAAACATTGTATCTTTTTCTGGCTGTTCGGTGCAGGAGATCAAATAAAAAGTCGGGACGTTTCAGTAATAAATCCGGGACTGCGGATTGAGCGTGACAGTTGGAAAGTATGCTACAATGCTGCTTCAAGTATACTCATAAAGTATGTGGGAATTTGAGTCACTACTATGAAAAACAGCTCAGATCCTGTATGCCTGTGAGATGGTTGAGCTGCTTGGTCGGGGCTGCACCTTTAAATGGTGTAAATGCATGGGAGTTGCAGGAATGATAACATGGTAAATTATTCACAGCCTTTACTCAGCAGCTATGACTGGAATCCCAGGAGGAATGAAGGATAAGAGACACAGCCAGCGACCTCATTTTACAGCTTCCCATCCTGACATGAGCAAAACACACTTATTATGTTCGCTGGACTTGTAAATTCATCCGACAAATGCTGTGAGCAGGGGAGTAAAGTGTAGGAAATCGGCCCTGCAGAATAGTGTTAGAAACCTGCACTTTGCTCACATATAATAGATATCTGCCTGTAATGTAACTGTATAATACACACATTTACATGCCATATATCTATCTAATTGTTATACAGGTATGGGACCAGTTATCCAGAATGCTCCGGACCTGGGGTTTTCCGGATATGGATCTTCATACTAGAAAACCATGCAAACATTAAGAGGCGAATTTATTAACAGTCAAAATTTTTTTTTTTTTGGTCAAAACTCTCAAATTCGAATTGTGAATTATCCAAACTCAATTCAAGTTTTAATTCAAATTCGAATTTTGAGATTAATCATACTCTGGCCCTTTAAGAACTCAAATTCAGTCACCTAAAACCTGCCAAATTCATGTGTAAGTCCATAGGAGAGGTCCAGTGACTCAATTCTAATTTGGTTGAATTCAAATAGAATACAATGATTTTCTGAGTCTGTAATATATTCGAATTTCCAGCAAAATCGAATTCACCTGAGTTAAAAAAAAAGTCACATGAATTTGAAATTCGACTCTTGATAAATGTGCCTCTAAATAAACCCAATATTCTGGTTGTGCTTACAAAACAGATTAATTTTATCTTAGTTTGGATCAAGAAAAAGCTACTGTTTTATTATTACAGAGAAAAAGGGAACCTTTTTTAAATTGGATTATTTGATTATAATGGAGTCTATGGAAAATGTTCACTCCGTAATTCAGAACTTTCTGGATAACAGGTTTCCGGATAACAGATACCATATCCAGCTTTGGACTGGCCCGGCGGGCAACGCCGATTCTATCAATGCCGCCCCCCCTCGCTGGCTTACCTGTTGGAAGGGGAGGCAGGAACACTAATGCGGAGAGCGCAATTGCGCTCTCTCGCAATAGTAAAGCCGAATTTCCGGTTTAAAAATGAAAATTCAGCTCTTAAAGGTACCAGGAGCGGCTTTTTGCCACCCCTGGAAACCTCTCCGGTGTTGCCGCCTGAGGCGAGTTTCTCAACTCGCCTCATTGGCGGTTCGCCCTGGCCGACGGGACACCGGGAAAAAACCTGGTGGGCCCCGACTCTTAATGGGCCCCCACCGGGCCAGTCCCCTCTCCCGTTTGGATTTGGGGAAAAAATATGTTTTTTCAGGCACAGCGCAGTGCCATCTGCACATGTGCGCGGCCCCTATTGACTTAGCAGACGCCTTCATCCATGCGCGCTCGGCGCATCATAGTGGTGGGCGGGGGTCGCTGGACATTAGTCCCGGTGGGCCTTGGGCCCCCCAGTCCGACCCTGCCCATACCTATACCAAAAATTCTCTTCTCTACTAATTACTAGTCCCAATCTTCACGTCAGTTTAATATTCCTGATACCATTGACACCCCTTGGGTGTGGTGATCCAAGTTACAGAAAGATCCCTGATCTGAAAACCCTCAGGTCCCCAGATAATAGACCAATGCAAACTGCTTTTTATGCTTATATTAAGCACACACATGTGAGTGCAATCTATGTTTTTACCTTTTTAATCTATTAAAGAAGTTTTTACACGATTTTAGCATATGCTTTTTAGAAACCTGGAGCTTACCAAGACTGGGATAAAGGATTTTATTACATGCTGATGATAATTTTAAACATCTGTAAGTACCCACTGCCCCACATACTCACCAAGAATAGGACAAGGGATTTTATTACATGCTGGTGATATTTAAAAACGTCTGTAAGTACCCACTGCCCCACACAGGAGGTGGCCACATTATTTATCAAAAGCACGGAAAAATGGCCTTTTAACCCCTTGGTGGAAGACCCCAAAACCACATCGTTTAACTATCGCACAAAGGGTTATATATTTCATTCGATTCAAAAACTACTACACTATATTGTGTTTGTATTTCCTTCTTGTGTCTACCCTGAGCTTTTAGCGCTGGTATATCTTCAATTGAAGAAAAGGTTGTTTGCATTTTGGTCGATCTGAGGGAGAACAGGTCATATACCGGCAAAGGGAGTGAACTGCAGAACCTTGGGATCTTGCCTTCCATTCCCAGATAATAGACCCCAGACTAGAGAACATTTCCCAGGCCATATTTTATTTTATAGTACATTTGCTTCTAAAAATAATATCCCATATTATTTGCATTATTGCTTCCAACATTCCTACAAAAATAAGTAGCCACTGACCAGTGATCAAATGTAGTCTGCCTCTTGGAGTTTGTTACCCCACCGCCATCAACTGGATGAGAAGAGCCACGACTTGATACGGTGTTTTCATGAAACGTACCCTCTGGGCGCGGCGATGGAACTGAGTAAGGTGAAGAGATGAAAATGTTGTTAGTGATCCATAAATATCTGAAAAGCTTTTAAAGTCAAACAGACTTTGTCAAACTTTGCACCACTGGTAAATGAGGGATGCAGCGAATCCAGGATTCGGCCATTTTCAGCTGAATCCTTGTGCCTGGCCCAACCGAATCCTTAAAACCATGTGAGTTTTTGTCACAAAACAAAGAAGTAAAAAATGTTTTCTCTTTTTCCCTCCCCCTCACTGATTTGCATATCAAATAAGGGTTTGATTCGGTATTCGCACAAAATTTTCACAAAGGATTTGGGGGGTTGGCCGAATCCAAAAAAGTGGATTCAGTGCAGCCCTAGAATCCATTATTTTGGATTCGTCCAACCCTTGAATCCTTCGCTAAAGATTTGGCTGAATACCGAACCAAATTTGCATATGCAAATTAGGGGTGGGAAGGGGGAAACATTTTCCCTCCCCACCCCTAATCTGCATATGCAAATTAGGATTCGGTTTGACCGGGCAGAAGGATTCGGCCGCATTGAATCCTGCTGAAAAACTGGATTCAGTGCATCCCTATATATGAGTCAGACTGGGGCTCTTTTATCAACATCGGGCTAATTTGTCTGCAGGCAGTAACCCATAGCAACCAAGCAGTAGATGGCTTTTTTCAGCCAGCTGCAGGTAGAACAATGCAGCAATTTGATTGGCTGTCCATGGCAAATTGCCCAGTTCTGATAAACGACTCCTTTCTTCTATACGATACAATTATTATTGGCTGTGTACATCACACATACATCAGCTGCTCAGGGCAACATGTAGTGCCCACCGTCTTACCTCTGTAGAAGCTGCCGACACGTCTGGGAACTGTCTCACTGTATGTGTGCCGATTTTCTTTAGATGAAGCTCCGTCATCAGGATGAGAATCATGGTATGGACCTCCCTAACCCAATATTGAAAAAAAAAACAACCAAACATCGTTATGTGGCATTACTCTACTTTTTATTTTAAGTACACATTTCATGGGCTGATGCTACCGGTTTCCATGTACACAGGAAAAGAAAAGACTAAACTCAAAGCACTTTGAAGAGGGCGTACAGGTATGGGACCTGTTATCCAGAATGCTCAAGACCTGGGGTGTTCAGGATAATGTAATTTGGATCTTCCTACCTTAAGTCTACTATAAAATCATGTAAACATTAAATAAACCCAATAGGCTGGTTTTTCTTCCAATAAGGAATAATTATATCTTAGTTGGGAACTTACGATCAAGTACAAGGTACTGTTTTATTATTGCAGAGAAAAAGGAAATAATTTTTAAAAAATTTGGATTATTTGGATAAAATGGAGTCTATGGGAGATGGCCTTTCTGTAATCAGGAGCTTTCTGGATAACGGGTTTCCAGATAATGGATTCCATACCTCCCAACATGTTGGAAACGGAAAGAGGGACAAAAAGATTTGCTGCGCACAATGCTGCATATTTTTTGACCACACCCCTTTTTGGCAGCCACACCCCCTAATTACCATGCCCATTTTTTGCCAGGTTATGAAAGTTTGAACACATTTCTGTAGTGTTTATATTTTATTACAGTTTTACTAATGAAGGTAAATTGCCCTTTAAGCCGTGAGTCTAACGTCTCCCAAGGGACAAAACTGTTACAAATATATCAAGTATCTATTCCGGGCTCTCTGCCAAGAGCCAATTAAGTTAGAAACATTGTATCTCTTTTGGCTGTTCACTTTCCTTTACTAACATGGGACTGCAGGTTGAGCTGTCAAAAGCGGGTAGTGTTCCGCTCAAAACGGGACAGTTGGGAGGTATGCCCATACCTGTACTTTTGCCAGATCTCTTTTATCCCAACAAAGAACTGGACTTCTTGTGCCCACTCTCACAACAATTACATATACAGTGAATTATGTCAAATATAGGTATTTATATAGTCGCACAATCGAAATTAGTATGGGCTGATGAGCACTGTACTACAACTAAAAGGAAAACAAAACAATTTGGAGTTTCAGTGCTTTGATAAAAGGGGTTGCATTCTTCTACAAGGAACTGTACATAATATTATGAAACATGAAGACATGGGTCTTGTTTAACTCAAAGCAGTTACTAATCAGGCAGCTGGTCAATATTGAGTGGGTTCCTGTGCACCTATACACCACTGTTACTCCAAAGCAAACATACATTGTATCTGTTTGCCATGTTCCTGGTAATGTTTGCCTGTTTGACACATTATGACTGAATGCAACAACATTTAGAGATCAACATTTTATGCAGGAGAAGGCCTAAAAATACTTTTTGTGTGAAAAAACTAGGGATGCACAGAATCCACAATTTTGGATTCAGCGAACCCCCGAATCCTTGACGAAAGATTTGGCCGAGACCAGAATCCGAATCCTAATTTGCATATACAAATTAGGGGTGGGACGGGGAAAAATGTTTTACTTCCTTGTTTTGAGACAAAAAGTGATGCGATTTCCCGTAGGATTCGTTTGGCCGGGCACATTAGGATTCAGTTCGGCTGGGCAGAAGGATTCGGAAAAAGGCAGAATCCTGCTGATAAAGGCAGAATCCTGGCCGAATCCCGAACCGAATCCTGGTTTCGGTGCATTCCTAAAAAAAAATCAGGATCCCATGTGCAATGGCCCTGAGTATCTCTGCTGCGTTATATCAGGATGCGGTGGAGAACAGAATCCGAACCCTAATTTGCATATACAAATTGGGGGGGGGCATTATTTTACTTCCTTGTTTTGTGACAAAAAGTCATGCGATTTCCCTCCCCGCCCTTAATTTGCACATGCAATTTAGGATTCAGTTCAGCCGAGCAAATTAGGATTTGATTCGGCCGGGCAGAAGGATTCGGCTGAATCCTGCGGAAAAAGGCAGAATCCTGGCTGAATCCCGAACCGGATCCTGGATTCGGTGCATCCCTAAAAAAAACATCAGGATCCCATATGCAATGGCCCTGAATATCTCTGCTGTGTTATTTCAGGATTTGGCCGAGAACAGAATAAGAATCCTAATTTGCATATGCAAATTAGGGGGGGGGATTTTTTTACTTTCTTGTTTTGTGACAAAAAGTCATGCGATTTCCCTCCCCGCCCTTAATTCGCACATGCAAATTATGATTCAGTTTGGCTGGGCAAATTATGATTCGGTTTGGCAGGCAGAAGGAATCGACTGAATCCAAATCCAGCGGAAAAAGGCTGAATCCTAGCCGAATCCCGAACCAAATCATGGATTTGGTGCATCCCATAAAAAACATCAGGATCTCATGTGCAATGGCCCTGAGTATCTCTGCTGTGTTATTTCATGATAAAGACATTCATTTAAGAAAGGAATGGAACATATATTCAGGAAACTTCCTCTTGTTTGGGAGGAGGTCAGCAACAATTTCATGTTGATAAAACAATGGCCCAGCAATCTGATCAGATTCCATAAGCAAATGCAAAAAGTTCTACCCTAGGGCCTTTCAAAAATGTTGAGCTCGGTGATGTGATCGACTGGCCTGCAGACCTGATTGGATACCTGGGCAATCAATGCGGGTACAGTAGAAAACAACAAAGGCCAAAAGATCCTCATTCTTGGCAAAATTCTTTTGATCTTTGTTATTTTTCTAGTGTTTGGGTTTGACATTGTGGCTTTCTATAATAAATGATTTGCAACGCAGGGTGTTTTTATAAACAATTCTATTATTGAAAAGAACATCGACATTGTAAGGACAATGCTGGGAACCTCAGCTACTGTATTATATTTTAAAAATGAATTAGTGCTGAAGAAGGTCGGATGGTGTATTTATTATAACACAGAACTATCCCATGCACAAAGTACGGAGCTGGATATATTTCTTTGCTCAGCAGCACACTTAAAAGCACAGCAAGTGGGTTGCAGAGGCAACATATACCTTGAACACAAGCCAGAGCTACACAACATATAGAAACACAGTAATACACAAGGTGCTCTTGTTAGTAACACAAGTAACTGGAACATTTAGCCAGAATATCTAGGGGGTGGGCTAAAGGACTGCTTTATTTAGCTTCCCCTTATTCCCCATGTCTGGGCTTGATTATGAATAAAATATGAACTGGAAGTAGACCTATTTTTTAGATAGCTATATTTAAAGGAGAACTAAAGCCTAACTAAAGAAGTAGCTAAAAACGTTGTACATTATGTTTTGGGCTTCTGTACCAGCCCAAGGCAACCACAGCCCTTTAGAAGTAAAGATCTGTGTCTCCAAAGATGCCCCAGTAGCTCCCCATCTTCATTTCTGCACATGCTCTGTGCTGCTGTTACTTACTGAGCTTAGGGACCCTCTCACAATATACAATACACATAGAATAGAAATGTCACAATATAAGGCTGATTAGTAATTAATACAGATAATTACTACATGGCAGCACAAACCAGTGCAATTAGCATGAGAATCTAATAATCAGCCCTGTAGCATCAGCTTATATTACAGGCCAATTTTCCTCTCGATAATTAGTGACCCCTAAGTTTAGCTTCTCAACAGCTGCTCAGAGCCCACTGAGCATGTGAGTGTCACAGACACTTTCCAAGATGGTGACCCCCTGTGACAAGTTTGAAGTCCTGGATCATTGCTGCTATTGACAAGCTGAAACTTTAGGCTGGTCCAATAAGTTCAGTATATAAAATGTGTCATTTTTAGCCGTATTAATTTTTAGAGTTTACTTCTCTTTTAGGGGAAAATTTACTAAAGGGCAAAGTGACTAACGCTGGTGAAAATTCTCCAGCGTGACGTCATTTTCGGAACTTCGCCGATTTACTAACGGGAGAAGGCGAAAATTCGCTAGCACTAGCGCTCATTCGCACTCTATCGCCAGACGAATATTCGCTCTGGCGAATGGACGTAAGTCCGCTAATTCACTAACATGCGCATTTTACTGAACGTTACCTGTTCCACCAGACTTGCCTTTGCCAGCTTAGACCGGGCGCAGTGCAATGGAATGCTTAGGGCTTCCTCAATTTTTTGTTTTGCTTTTCCCTTTTTCAGGGTGATAGGCTGCAAAAGTCCGTAAATTTTTTTTTTGGGTACCCGGCTTCCCCCCTACATTTCCTAACATATGGCACCTAAACTATACACTGGGCTCATGTGTAGGGCAATATAACAACTTTATTTTATTTTATTAAGGTTCCCCGGGCTTGTGTAGTGTAATGTATTTGCTGCAACATATACGTCCATTCAACTATAACTTCCTGCCGTATGCAAATTATCCAACGCTAGCGCAACTTCGTTTTGCTTGCTGAAGCAATGTTAGCGAAAATTCACCAGCGTTTGTCGCACTGGATGCAACTGGCGCCTGGCGAAGTGTTGCGATGGCTGCGAAGCCGTCAATGGCGAATTTTCGCTGCTTAGTAAATTTGCCCCTTAATGTTTTTAGGTGCTTTAGACAATGAGGCCTGTGTATCCTCTTATCCTCACTTACAATATAAATAGAGATGGTGATCACCAATTCAGAGACAGTTGCAATTTTAGAGAAATAAAACAGGTCATGTTGAGTTTTTGCTTATATATAACTATGATTATTTATATTACTCTTTACTTGAGTCAGACCTCAGTCTTTTGTCGCGTGTGTAATGAAGCTGCACCATCTCTGTTGGGGTCTTTAGCTAATGTTCTTGAGTGGGTCACCTCAGATGGAACCTGGTCACCCTGCTAACAGCAAATAAAAAAACAAAAACAGGTTTCACATGGAATTTGGGAGCAAGACGTTACACATATATTGACAGGGCAGACACAGCATTGTAAAGCACAAATACATCAATAAAAGCGCAAAGAGACACATTTCAGCTTAATTTCAATTAACTGGCATTGGGCCAACATAAATAATATTCCCTTTTGTAGTCTTTTAGACATAACTAAGGAAATACAATATTTGCTTTATATCCCTTAGAAACAGACATCTGGAGCAAAATAATGTTTAAAGGTATATTTCCCTACTAATAGACACAGGATTGTACACCAGACTTCCGACATGCTGTAGAACACTTTTTAAAAAGCAGCTGTACCTGGTGGACTTAAGGGTAGGACTACATGGACGTTTTCGTTGCTATCCGACGCGCTGCGACAAAACGCCTGCGACAAGATGCATGCGACAGAAATAAGGTAAGAGAGAAATGTCGGATGAAGTCGCATCGTTGATCCGACGCGACACGACTGTCGGATGCAGACGTTGCGTCTGCATTCGACAGTCGTGTTGCGTCGGATCAACTCTGCAACTGAATACAATCCTTTTGGGATGCGCAAATAGTTACAGTAACTCACAAGTGGCAAAACAATCCATTCCACTTAACTTTGAAACAGGTTAAATTCCTAACCTGTGTTCTATAAAACGTTGCTACACAGGTCAATTAAAGCCCAATGTTTATACTAGTCAACAGTCCCTAAACTGAAACTCGCATATTTTGTGGCATAAAGAATCCTTTACGAAGGATAGGAAAGGAATTACAACGTTTTTAAACAAATAATTAATTAAATGTATTTGGAGTAGAAAATATTCTATATATATAATATATAAATATATTATCCAAGAAGACCAGAACCCCTGGGACATTTGGGCAAAAATAAAAATATTGTATGTATGTGAGCATATATACAGCCAACGTGATGTTTCGGTCCACTCTGGAACCTTTCTCAAGGCGGACCGAAATGTCACTCTTTGCCTTACCATTAACATCAATTTAACCATCTTACCATAGCCTTAGCAACAAATGATATACAGAATAAAAGCACTGAGAGTGAGCCCTGGGTCTAAGGCTTTTGGGTAGACCCCTGGTGTCCCAGTCCGACACTGGTTGAGTGAGGAGAGGAGGAATAATAGTTTGGAAAATGGGCCCATGGTCTAAGGTTTTCTGATGGGCCCCTGGCATCCCAGTCCGATACTGAATATAAGGTCTAGTAACTTACAACATCCAATAAACGGGTTTCTTTTACTTGGCATTTGACATCTGACTAGCTGCTATAGGCTATTTGTCCTGAGCAAACATTGCACCTTTTATAATACTCCCATATTTGATTTTTCTGTTGCTCAAATGTGTAATTTATCTATCAATTTCACTAAATAAAAAATTCTGAAGAGATGAGTAACTTTGTAGCTGTAAACCCACCCTAGTAGTAGTGTCTTCTGTACAATCTTCCCTTGAAGATCCAACAGACCTTGTCAAAGTTCGATGCTGTACCTGAGGTGATAATAGCTGGAGACTACTGGCTCTCGATGCCATGCCCTGAGCAACATTTAGTCCTGCATCTGTACCCTTAACCCGCACTCTGTCCCGGCTTACATACATAGAGTGTCTGTGAGGGCGTTGTTGTGAGGAGAAAGGACTAGTATAACCAAGGCCATAGGAAAAAGACTCATGTGGAGCTGACAGAGAATGGGAATGACTACTGTCCATTTGATCAGGAAGTTTCAGCTCTTCCATGGTTCTTGAGTGTTTTGTGGTGGGTCTTCGAGACTCCAAAGTTCCCTCTTTTCTATTTGTTCTCCCAGAGGGGCTTAGCATGCCTCTACTGTCCCCATGCCTCGGGGCTGCTGGGCTTGTTGGAGAGTTTAAGTCATGGCAACTAGACGGAAAATATCTACTGTTGGGTTCTAATATTTGGCCTCTGGCTTCACTAAGATTGCCAACTGATTTAGAGTCTGTCAGGACACCATGAGTTTTGGAATAGTTCATGTAGGAACTGCTCTTCTTTGATGACTGAGGAATGGTATCAATATAGCCGTGGCGGTTATGCTTTTCGCCCTTCTGCCAGCTTCCTGTTTTTCCTTCCATGAACGAATGCCGATTATGCTGAGAACGTGAACTTGATTTCATGTATTTGGTCCCCGGTACATCTGAAGTCTTTTGCTCAGGACTGAAATCAAACTCATTCTTGGACTTTGCTTCCTTTGGACTAAGCAGATGCGGTAAGTTGTTGCTGGCAGGGTCCTTGTTGCCTGGCCCACTCTGATTCGGTTTTTTTTGGTGGACTGTTGGGCTATGGGATCCTGCAGGATGCGCTCCATTTATAAAGGTTTCATTTGGAGGATGAGGTTCTTCACTTCGTTTTGGTCCAACTGAAAGCGTCTGTGTATCTTTACTGTTTGATCGGTGGTGTGGCTGAACTGAAGAGGTTTTGCTAGACGGTTTTCTATGATAAAAGACAGTAGGAAATAAACATTCGTTTTACTTTGACTGATAAAGAAAAAACAAGATATTAGTACAGGTATGGGATCCGTTACCTGGAAACCCGTTATCCAGAAAGATCTGAATTACGGAAAGGCCACTTTCCATCGACTCCATTTTATCCAAATAATCCAAATTTTAAAAATGTATTTCCTTTTTCTCTGTAATAATAAAACAGTACCTTGTACTTGATCCCAACTATGATATAATTAATCCTTATTGGAAGCAGGGCCAGCCTATTGGGTTTATTTAATGTTTACACAATTTTCTAGTAGACTTAAGGTATGAAGATCCAAATTACATAAAGATGTGTTATCTGGAAAGCCCCAGGTCCTGAGCATTCTGGATAACAGGTTCCCTACCTGTACACGAATTGGTTTGTACAAAAAATTAGGGATGCACAGAATCCACTATTTTGGATTCAGCCGAACCCCCGAATCATTCGCGAAAGATTCCACCGAATACTTAACTGAATCTGAATTTGTATATGCAAATTAGTTGTGGGAAGGGGAAACAATTTTTAGTCCCTTGTTTTGAGACAAAAAGTCACGCAATTTCCCTCCCCACCCCTAATTTGCATATGGGGATTCGGTTCGGCTGGGCAGAATATTTGGCCGAATCCGAATCCTGCTGAAAAAAGGCCAAATCCCGAACCGAATCCTGGATTAGGTGCATCCCTACAAGGAATAAAAAAATAATAAATGCTACCTGCGTATTGGTTGCTATGGCTTACTGCATCTGTTCAAACTTAGTGCTTTTTAATATATGACCCCAATAGTGTTTAAATTGTTGCTGCTTAAGGTGCCAACCAAGACACTGCTATCTGCAGCAGATCTCTTCCGGTTCATGGGATATCTGTGATGAATACATTTTATGTTAAAGTACAGCAGTTTCCTACAAGCTGAAGCTAAGAGAGGATGCCACTTGTTTCTTATCAAAGGCTTCAGTGCTAAAGATGTCCTTGGAGACTTGTCCTTTTGCCGATAGCATAATATAACCTTTGCAACTGTATCTATATATTGCCCCCTCTGATGCTGAAGGTAGAGTCCTGCGCGGGTCCATTTTTTGGAACCCGTACCCCACCCATACCCGCAACCTGCAATCCGCAACCTTGACCCGTATTCTTACCAGCTTGGACCCGCTACCCGACCCGCAAGTACCTTATCGGCTACCCGGACCCGCTGACCATCAAGAATCAGGAAGTGCTGTCATTGTAGACCGGAAGTAACATCATCGGAAGTAGGCATGCTCAGAAAAAAAGAGTAAAAATCGCTATAGAAAAGACCCGCAGCCTGACCCGCGTCTATACCTGCACCCAGAACTTCTACCCTCAAGCAGCAGGGTAATGCAGGTTTTTGCTGATAACCCGCGTGTACCCGACACTCTGCAGGACCAGCTGAAGCTTTGCTGCCTTATCAGAAAACCAGCACTACATGGTAAAATGTATTATGGACACCTGAACAAGCAGCCTACTTTTAGACCAAAGGTGGATATGTAAAATTCAATTACCTGCTAGCTGAGTTACTGTCAGAATGGTGAGTTTTCCTCTTCGATGACCTAGAAGGAGAGGTTCCACCACGATCCAAGAGCCTCTGGGTTTGGAATGCTGGATGGTTTAAGCTCTGTTCGGTCAGGAATCTATCAGATGGATTCAGCTTCAGCAAATTCTAGCCAAAGAGAAACACACATTAAAAGCCCTGTATTTTTAATACTTAGATTTACTGTTAAACAAAAATTGACTATTTTTGCTCTAAGAATCATTCTACCTTCATTAGGCCAAGCAAAACACTACTTATTATTCCCAGATATCGTCTTTCCAGTGATTGAGGATGATTAACGGCAGGAAACTGCAAAAAAAATAAAATAAAGCATTACTAAAAGAGACGTGTACTCATCATCAATGCACTTTTTCACTACCTTTACATTAAGGGCTCACTAAACCTAAAACATATACCCCCACATGTAATAAAAGGCACTAAGTTTACCCAGGAGCAGTAACCAGTAGCAACCAATTTAAACATGTGACCAGGAAATTCTACCTGCTGATTGGTTGCTATAGGTTACTACCCTGGGTAAACTTAGTGCCTTTAATTACACAACCCCAATAGTATTGTATGTTGTAATGCATAAAAAAATTAAGGATATTAAAAAGTCACTAAGGAGTTCCATGATCACAATATCGGTTTCACAAATTATTGCATATTGGTCCCATCCATTTCAGTGTAAAGTGTAGTTTATCCATTCTGGGAGAGGTCTATATATAGTAAATAAAGTATCCCCTGTTGTAAAATATAAGGATATTATAAGTCATCAAGTAGTTTCGGCCTTGTGCTTTTATATGGTCATAAAACTAATAGGGGACTTATAATATCCTTATATTTTACAATGGTCATGAAGTTACTCTGTGACTTATAATAAGATAAACCTAATAAGATAGAACCCCCGATAATTAAAATAGAAAAAAAGCACCTAAGTGAGTCATGTGACTGAAATGATATCACTAAGCACTGATTATAACTGATGATCTCACTAAGATAATTTATATATTTATATAACATTTCTAATATTTTATTTCCCTGCATAAACTCCCTGACAACTCAAATAGGATTGATGCACCTTTAGAAATGCTCTTAAATAACTAGGGTTATTATTAATGTTATACAAAAAAAGTCGATTTTCAAAGCTCTGTGAAGTCACAGTAATGTTAATGCTCCATGAATGAATGCACTTCAATCATTAAACTTAGGCACAATTCAAAGGAAAGAGATTCTCCCCAAATCTGGCTGGAAAGTAATGGTCAATAACTGCTGAAGAATTTCTTAGAAACAGCTGTTAGCAAGCTGCCGGCTTTACATCACTCAACACTGCCCCAAGGAAAACCTGTGGGCATATGTAGAAGTTAGTTTAGGTACTGATACTAGGTGGTCTTTTAAATGTGGATTCCATTTGTATGCACAGGCTTTATGTATCTGCTACAAAATGAGAACATTCCTTACTGCACTGAAATGGAATAGTTTGTCCCACAAGTGGTATCCCGTTATCAGTTTAAGAATAGAAAAATCTATTAATTGATATAGACTAACAATCTGGCCAATGTTAAAAAGAAAATAAAATGCCAAATATATATTCCCCTTCCAGGGGCTTAACTATAGAGGAAGCTATATAGGGTTGCAGGGGGCCCAGGAGGTATAGGGGCCATGAGGCCCAAATAATGGCCAATTTCAACATTTATTGGTAAAACAGGACAACCTCTGGATATTAGGGATGCACCGAATGCAGGATTCTGCCTTTTTCTGCAGGATTCAGATTCGGCAGAATCCGAATGCCTGGCCGAACCAAATCCGAATTTGCATATGTAAATTAGGGGTGGGAAGGGAAATCACGTGACTTTTCGTCACAAAACAAGGAAGTAAAAAAAAATGTTTCCCACTTTTTCCTTTCCCACCCATAATTTGCTTGTGAAATTAGGATTTGGTTCGGTATTCGTCCGAATCTTTCCCGAATGATTCAGGGATTCTGCCAAATCCCCAATAGTTGATTCGGTGCATCCCTACTGGATATGTTGATGGCCCTAAAATTAATTTGCCGTGGGGCCCAATATCATCTAGTTATGCCACTGTCTTCTGCAGGCAGGGGCGGATTTTGGCACAAAACGCAAAATGCTGCGTTTCGGCACCAAAGTCCAACGCTTTTGCCTGCACCCGAGCAGAGACAACGCTTCTAGGTGTAGGCAGAACAGGAGCAGTGGGGGAGTGGATTCTCGTCTTGTCTTTCTCCACAGGCCGAGATCCGCAATCAGGTGTTCCCAGCCTAAAGTGATGGAGCATTTGGCTAGTAATGTTTACATGTGTTTTATTAAATAATGTGCACTGTTCATGGCTGTTTGGCTACTGTTAATAACCCTGTCAGATCAGCACACTATTGTGGACATAGCAACGTAGCTATATATGACTGCTGTAATAGTAACAAATCACAACACAAGATCAAACTGTGATTGTCCTGATGGCTGAGTTGTATTTGGAAATAAAGGGCTAGAACTAGAACCTGACCACCAAACAGGTATTAAATGATGAAACAGGCATTTTGCATCCTATTTGCTTCCCAGCTTGCATGTTCTAAGTGATGAACAAACTAAGGGTGTTCTAGGGGACCCCAATGTGCCACCCACCTCCTACACCTCCTGTATGCAGTAATAAACACAGACAGGGCTGCACATATAGTAAAGCAGAGTTGTACCCTAGGACAAAACATACAAATCATTTTTCAGGTTTTGCACCATTTATTCTGAATAATCCCAAATAAATAAACGACTCATTCCTTCCTCCCTTTTGCCATTTGAGCAGGGGTGTAACTACCGGGGGAGCAGGGGATGCAAATGGGCCAGAGCCCGCACCCCCGCAGGGCCCCCCCCCCGAAGATTGTGCGCGCTGCAGCCGGGCTGGAGTCGGCTGCAGCGGCACAGAAAAATTGCGCACACGAGGGAGTGGGCAGGCCCGTCTGCACAGCTCGCACCAGGGCCCGCCCCCACCAAGTTACGTTACTGCATTTGAGACATTTCAGAGAGCTTAATACTTTGCAGCCAAATAATTAATAAGGACACACCTTGTCTACAAGCAGAATGTGAGAGAAAGTAGTTAAGGGCCTTGCCAGTCTTTTACTGTGCAATAAATATGTTAAATAAAACCTGTACGACTGTGGTATACCGCAATATATGATTAACCGCTCATCCTAAAATAATGGGCTTGTTAGAAAAAACCACGCTGGCACCTTCAGTTTCTGCTATAAACTATGAACAAAAACACAGCTTTAAAAACATTTAAAATGATTCATTTCGGCTTTCTACATTCAAGCAAAAGTACAACGTGAAAGTGGAAAATGTAAAAAGCATTCTAGAAAATCTGCCGGTGATGTACTCGTTGTATTTCTTTCAGCTCAATGGCTTTAATAGCTCCTTTTGGGATAACAATAGAATGTGAATTTGGGACAGCAGCAGAATGCAAATTCATGAAGTGTTCTTCCAGTAAATGTAAAACGCTATCAAGTTTCCTCGTATCCCTTCCAGCGAAAGAAATGTATTTTCCCTGCACTCTTCCCAAAGGAATCAGCCAGACAACGATGGCAGCTACTGTGGGTCGCTTATTGTTCCAAGACTGAGTACAGTATAAACTGCAGGCCTTATGGGACTCAAAAAATATGTAATGTTATCGCCTCATTGTCTTGGTATCACAGGGAACACATTACTCAAGATACGGCATCATACACTCACACTGCACACAGGTCCCAAAGTAGCGAGCACTGCATAATGTACCCGCTGCACAAGTAATACGTTCTCTTAGATGCCTCATATGGCAAAAGGGAGGAAGGAATCAGCCATTTATTTCTCATCTAGGAATATTTAAAGGGGGACTATAGCGAAAATGAAAATTTAATATAAGCTTCCTCATACTGAAGTAAGAAACTTTCTAGATATGATCAATTAATTTCATTTCTGAAATAATCAAGTTTATGTTCACTATCCCTCTCTCAGCATCTGTTTCTCTTCAATCTGTCTTTATGCAGCAGTTGGGTGTCAGATATTCATGGACAGTTAGATATAATATATCTTATGGGGGGGACTCCTTTTGCCTAGAAGATGTATTAGAGCTCACTCAAATAACTGATTCCAGTTAACAAAATAACCGCTTTTTGCGCAAATTTTGCATGTAGAGAGACATGATGTCTGGTGATTTTAATAGAGTGAGCGCTAATGCATCTTTCAGGGAAAAGGAGCCCCCCATAAGATATAAAAAAGCCCCCTAAAATCCTGCCGCCCTAGACCCGGGCTTTGGTGGCCTCTCCACAAATCCAGCCTGACTATTGTTCAGACTAGTGGCTTATTTTTATTCTAAGATTTACACTTTTTATTTCTGGAAATATTTTAGGGACTACCGTCCCTCTTTTTTAAGCACAAATTCCAGATTTTTGCCTGCTTTTATCTGTGGAAACACAGTCAGTGCTACTCAGAGAGTATCTGCACCAGGACACTGTGTGAGTGTGAGTTTCCTCCAGAAAGGTTGTTCCAAATACTGTATCTTCTAGTAGGTTAACTGTCTCACTCATGGCAATGATTGAGGTTCAAAAAAAAAGAGGTTAGTAATTTTAGTAGAATTTGAGGAATAGATTGTTTGAAGAAGGTGTGGGATCCTTTAAGAAATGCACGGCCCAGATTTTGGGGCTCCTAAAATGGGCTGTGCCCAATGCAACTCAGTACTTACAGGATGCTTTTTCACCCACCCACACAATGGGCACATCTGCCAAACATTAGTGCACAATCTGCAAGGCTGAATTGAATTTACCAGTACCAGCTCATTTAAAGGGTAATTCAAGCCGTAATAAAAAAAACCCCTCCCCCCTACCCTGGGTAGACCCCCTCCCCCCCCCAGCCTACCTGCCCCCCCCCGGGCAAATGCCCCTAATTTTTTACTCACCCCTCCATGCAGATTTTGGAATCGGATTTCACGGCCGCCATCTTTTTCTCCGGTAATCTTCGTGTCTTGAAGGCATTTTCGGCACATGTGCAGTTGGGAGTAAATTTTCGGACCCGAACAACTGTGCGTGCACCGAAAGTCACAAAAGTTTCCGAAATTTTTTTGGAAATTTTCATGACTTTCAGTCTCATGCGCAGTGGTTCAGGACCGGAAATTTACTCCAACTGCGCATGCCCCGAAACTTCAGAAAAAGAAATAGAAAGAAGATGGCGCCCGTGAACTCCGAGGCCAAAATCTGCATGGAGGGATGAGTAAAAAATTAGGGGCATTTGCCCAGGGGGGGCAGGTAGGCTGGGGGGAGTAGGGAGGGGGTCTACCCAGGGTAGGGGGAGGTTTTTTTTTTTACATACGGGTTGACTTCTCCTTTAAAGGAACAGTAAATCCAAAAAATTAAAGTGTTTTAAAGTAATCAAAATATAATGTACTGTTGCCCTGCACAAGCAGATGTGTAGCAATGGGGGCAGCCATTCAAAGATGAAACAGGAGAAAAGGCACAGGATACGCAGCAGATAACAGATAAGCATGCTCTATAGCATACAACAGGATTCTTCAGATATTATCTGTTATCGGCTGCGTATCCTGTGCCTTTTCTTTTTCAGACTCGAATGGCTGCCCCCATGGCTACACAGCAGCTTGTTAATATAAATATAAATAATATGTAATGGATGTGTAAATTAGATACAGTGTGGCCATGGTCACCCACAAGAAATGTTCCAGGGGAGGGCAAAGTCATGAACCAAAAGCAATCTATTTCAGAGATGCCTTCTAATATGGAAACCCATAGCATAAGAGGTGCGTGAAATGAGTTTCCAAAAAATGTGGTCACGAGGGTCCCTGTCACATCACTGAATTGTCATTGTCACGCGCAACACGTTTTTCAAAGTCGCTCGAAATTGCCTCGTGAGGCATGGTAATTAGGGGGTGTGGCCACAAAAATGGTCGTGGTCACCAAAATTTCGGCGCACTACACGCGCCAAATCTTTTTGTCCCTCTTCTGTTTCCTAAATGTTGGGAGGTATGCACTCTAATGATACTTTGTATAGCTAAAGCATAATATTTATGGGTGTGTGACAATATAAAGTGAATAAAGTACCCCCTCTTGTAAATTATAAAGATATTTTAAGTTGCTGAGGAGTTTCATGACCATATAAGAACATGAGGCCAAAGGAACTCTGAGGTAACTTATAATATCCTCGTATTTTTCAAATGGGGGTACTTTTTTTTTTTTACACTATAATATTATAATAATATGTTTCAGTGAGTCATGTGACAGAAATGACATCACTGCTCACCGTTTATAACTAATGACATCAGAACTCACCGTTTATAAGGATATAATTTACAAGATATTCATGGCTTTTGTATATTATATAGTGAATAAAGTACCCCCTCTTGTAAAATATAAAGATATTATAAGTTACCGAGGAGTTTCATGACCATATAAAAACACGAGGCCGAAGGTCATGGAACTCCGAGGTAACTTCTAATATCCTCATATTTTACAACTGGGGGTACTTTATTTATTATAATACACAAATTTCAATGAGTCATGTGACAGAAATGACATCAGAACTCACCGTTTATAAGGATATAATTTACAAGATATTCATGGCTTTCGTGTATTATAAAAATATATTATAATCTAAAAAAAAAAAAAACACATATAATACTCTGGCATTTCAAGAGTGTTTTCTCACTCACCCGCATTCCATGGAAACGAGGGTTGCTGTAAAAGAGTTTCATCTGCTCTCCTGGAAGGGGTCCTAGAACTTTCTGGATAGTGAACAGCTGGTCGATTTCACTTTCCCCAGGAAAAAGGGGTTGCCCGTCACTGAGCTCTCCTAGAATACAGCCCACAGACCACATGTCAACAGCCTTTCCATATGGAGCCCTAAAATAAAGCATAATAATATGGCCACTTGTTAATGCAAATGTATTAGCGTTTGGATAAGATTGTCAAGACATTTCTTGCAAATGGAAGGCCAAAGACTTTTGCCTACCATTTTAGATTTTACTTAGTATGCGCCTCCAAAGAAATCAAAATTATTAACAGGATAAGATTGCATATGTACTTCTAAAAGCTATACACATATTTTCTGAAGGTATTAGTTTGTATTGGCACACCAAAGTGCACTATAAATAAGTTATCACTTCTGCAAGCCCACCAGACAGAGAACTCCATCGTTTGGAGGCATTCACTGTTTCAATCCCACGGCTGGGCAGTTGCTCTCAGTACATACTGACTAGCAAAACAATCTGTAGAAATTGAATATATATATCTACTTTGACTATTTCCAATGGCAGGATTATTTCAGGGCCTTCCTTACAACTAAATATCTATATCAGGGGCATAACTACAGAGGAAGCAGACCCTGCGGCTGCAGGGGGGCCCAGGAGATATAGGAGCCCAATGAGGCCCTAAATAATGAGCAATTTCAACATATATTGGTAAAACAAGGGACAACCTCTGGTTATGTTGTAGGCCATAAAATTAATTTGCTGTGGAGCCCATCAATATCTAGTTATATCACTGATCTATATAATTCTATTCTACCATTCTATCACTCGCTTCCTTGTTCTTTACTGCCATTTTTATCAAAGCCTCCCCTTTTCCTCCAGGTCATATATCCAAAAGTTGTTTTGCTTTGGCCAGAGCGCACCAACCTCTTTGCATGAAATGCACCTTTTATAGGTTATATTGTTTTTATCAGTAGTAGACAGAGTGATCAGCCATAACTCTCACTAACTTTACTAGTCAAGCATAAGAGATGTTTATTCTTCAACCAGGCTCCATCCCTAATGGGAAGTATAGCTTGATCACTTGGTGCAAGCAAACTATAGAAGGCTGAACATACTGTAAGTGCATACTCTCTAATAACTATAGTCAAAGGTACCTAGTAAAGCTACATCACAAAACCCCTGCCAGTCTCTGGATATGGACAAAACAACAGCTTGTGCGAGGCCACGCATCCCAGTATTTACCTCTGACTAAATTATTTTATATCAAGAGGGTGTCTCTAGTGATGGGCAAATTTATTCGGCAGGCACAAAATTGTGCGTCAAATGTCGCCGCTGTTGGAATTGTCGTTGGCATCAATTTTGACGCTTGCAAATTGATGCCGACGTCAAAATGGGACAAATTCGGCCATCGCTAGTTTCTCCTTTAAAGGGGATATATCGAGAAAATTAAAATTTAATATAAGCTTCATCTCACTGAAACAAGACACTTTCTAAAAACAATCAATTAAAAATTCTGTACCATTTAAGAAAGTTACTCTTTAGTATCTCAATCTCCCCAACCCGTCACTCTTCATGCTGAGATCTAGGTCAGATTTTGATTGACAGGTAGGTCTAATACATCTTTTAGGGAGGGGGGGCTCCCTTTCTTAGCAGAACAACTTAAAGGAAAACGTTACCCCCAATATGAAAATTTAAGCAAAAGATAGTTTATATCAAATTAGATGGCATATTAAAGAATCTTATCAAACTGGTATATATAATTAAGTAAATATTGCCCTTTAACATGTCTTGCCTTGAACCCCCATTTCGTGATGGTCTGTGTGCTGCCTCAGAGATCACCTGACCAGAAATACTGCAGCTCTAACTGTAACAGGAAGAAGTGTGGAAGCAAAAGACAGAACTCTGACTGCTAATTGGCTCATGTGAAGTATATTATTATGAAAATGGCATGAAGCAGGGTTTTACATATGAGTTGTTTTATGTGATATCTTTATAAAGAGACCTACATTGTTCTGGGGGTATAGTTTTCCTCTAAATAACCAACTCCAGCACAAACAAAAGGTAACAAAATAACAGAATCTGGCAAACACCCTGCACACAGAGAAACAGGCTTTCCATCAGAGCCGGTTATTTTTAACACCTACGTTAAGGGTGCAACCCCACCCTAAAGCATGTATTAGACTGTCAATCAAAAACTGACCACCTACTGCATAAAAAAAGATTGAGGAGATACAGGTTGCTCAGAGGGGGAGAGTGAATTGTAATTTGATTATTTCATAAATGGCACATAATTTCTAATTGATTATATTTATAAAGTTTCTTATTTCATCAAGATGAAACTTACATTCAATTTTCATTTTCTCGATAAATCCCCTTTAAGAATTGAAGAGACAGAAAGGTCAGAAACAGCTAATCAACGGCTCTAAGGTTCGGAGAGGCAACAGTGTAAATGTGCTGTACTAGGAACGAATGGACTTGCCCTTTATACAAAAACAGCATTTTTAGGGCAAAGTTGCTGAAACAAAACACAGATAAATCCCTGGGTTTCATATTACCCTACATTATTTCTGGAAAACCCTGACTGGGGTACAAACAGTTTCATCGTAAACATGGGAAAAAGGTACTAAAATGAGTCCATTAAACAGAATTAAGCATTAGGGCCTCCTAATATTAACTCCTTTACCAGCGCTGAGCTTGCTCCATTCTTGCTGGGATATACAACCATCTTAACAGTCTCTATAAATAAAATCCATTGCATGAACTGTAACCCATCTGCTGAGTTGCTAAAGAGATTCCTGTAGTGCCAGAACATGCCAAGCTCTGTCTTGCAGTAATGTTAATACATGGCAATATTTTGGCACTGCAGTTTGATGGTTGGGTTAATAATGTAACTCGGTTTTGACAATGGCTTTCGCAGGTAATTCTGCATGTACTAATTCTGCGTGTCAAAGCAGCACTTAATCATGTCTCTTAAGCCCTGTTTTACTATTAGAACTGTCCTGCGGGAATGTTGGGTTCTGCCAATAAATATGCTAAACAAATACAGATATTGTATGTGCGTAACTGACTTCAGAAAATGACTTAAAGGGATACTGTCATGGGAAAACATTCAAAACACATCAGTTAATGGTGCTGCTCCAGCAGACTTCTGCACTGTAATCTGTTTTTCAAAAGAGCAAACTGATTTTTTTTATATTTAATTTTGAAATCTGACATGGGGCTAGACATATTGTCAGTTTGTGCCCCCACTCATGTGACTTGTGCTCTGATAAACTTCAGTCACTCTGTACTGCTGCACTGCAAGTTGGAGTGATATCACAACCCCCCCCCCTACCACCACCACCACGACCAGCAGCCCATCAGCAGAAAAATGGGAAGGTAACCAGATAACAGCTCCCTAACTCAAGTTAAAAGCTCCATGGTACATATAACAAGAGCACTCAATAGTAAAAATCCAGGTCCCACTGCAACTCCTACAGTTACATTGAGTAGGAGAAACAATAGCCTATCAGAAAGCAATTTCATAGTGCAGCACTGGCTCTTTCTGAGAGCACATGACCAGGCAAAATGACCGGAGATGGCTGCCTACACACCAATATTACAACTAAAAACAAATACACTTGCTGGTTCAGGAATTACATTTTACACAGTAGAGTGAATTATTTGCAGTGTAAACAGTGTAATTAAAAATAAAAACAACACCATAAAAATCATGACAGAATTCCTTTAAGTACAAGCTTTCTAAAGTTAACGTGGAAGTACAGTATTTAATATGGGGGCGTCTGCCATTTTTGTTTGTTCTCAATATGTGCTCTACAACTTTAACCAGTGCTATTAGAGGTCAATAAGTGTAAAAGAGAATTGGTGGGGCATTACTATTGGGCTGCCTGTAAAACAACCAAAAGCGAATGCATAGATGATTTTTTTCTTTTCAGCATTCCTATGCCTTGGAATTTGTTTCACTATAAATCATTTTATATCCCTATCAAGTGTGATTTTAATATGTGACACAACTACAGCACATTTACAGTAAGGACAAATTGTATGGTTTTGTCTACACAACAAAATATCTAAAATTATGGGAAAAAAAGTCAATAGTTTAAGAACATTAAAAAAATAATTCATTCCAATACAGTTCCAATGCATAAATATATGATTAAGTACATAAACATTAATTAGAATGGGAAAAAAAGAAAGATACTTTTCAAACACCCTTCATGCTTTAGGAAATGATTTGATACTGCATTACTAAAATACTAATTATTTTGCTGGCCTTTGGAAGAATTCCCAGACTGAGATAATCCTAGCAAGATTTCTTGCATTTATGGACACTTCAATTAGTCCTTAACAGCAACGGAAAAAGTTCTTTACACATTGGCTTCTCGCAAATGTTTTTTATTGAAATTTATCATGTACTGTCTCTTTAAAAATTCTACTTCGACCATTCGCCGTCTAAAACTTGCCGAATTGCTGTTTTAGCCTATGGGGGACCTCTGCTAATTGCCACATATCTGCAACTTTTAAGGGTTAGAAATGAAACAGTTATTCAAAAACCTGTTACCCAGAAGGCTCTGAATTACAGAAAGGCTGTCTCCCATAGGCTCCATAATATAAAAATTATCTGAATTTTTAAAAATGATTTCCTTTTTCTCTGTAATAATAAAACAGTAGCTTGTACTTTATCCCAACTAAGATATAATTAATACTTATTGGATGCAAAACCAGCCTATTGGGTTTATTTAATGTTTACATGATTTTCTAGTAGATTTAAGGTATGAAGATCCAAAATATGGAAAGATACGTTATCCGGAATAACCCCAGGTCCTGAACAACTGGGGCAACTAAATATGTAATTGTCTGACCTTTCCTCCCTTCCCTGCCGTTTTAAGCCCTCCACCCAGTTTCCTACCACTTATATTCTCTGGCCTGCCCTTGACCAGTCCATTCCCCTCCACATAACATCAACAGCCCGCCCATTTCTCATGACATCACTGATCGACTCATACAAATAGCAAATAACATCTCTGATTAGCACCTCCCCCTGCGGGCCACTAAGAGTCCATCAGAGAGGTGGCAACCCCAACTATATACTATATAAGAAGTCCTACATCAACCCTTCCCTTGTAGGCTTGCTTATCTCTCAGAATTGTGGGACTATAAGCTGTGGCATAACTAGAAGTTTTTTAGTAATGTAGTAAAAGTAATTTTAATGATGCCATTATATCATAAACAGGATATTTTGCCCTTTTATTATACTTTCCCAATATGAATACATTTACAAATAGGTATGTGAAGGAAGAACACTCACCCAAGAAGCAATTCCGGAGAGCGGTACCACCTTGTAGCCACATACTCTGTATAGTTGGCATTGCTGCCTTCAGACAGATTCCGTGCAAACCCTGAAACAGTAGATACCATATTTATATTCTTGAGAGAGAGGCTCACTTAAAGGAAAACTTTACCCCCAATATGAATATTTAAGCAACAGTTTATATAAAATTTTAGTGACATATTAAAGAATCTTACCAAACTAGTATATATATTTAAGTAAATCTTGCCCTTTTACATCTCTTGCCTTGAACCCCCATTTTGTGATGGTCTGTGTGCTGCCTCAGAGATCACCTAACCAGAAATACTGTAACTCTATGGGGCCGATTCACTAACTTCGAGTGAAGGATTCGAAGTTAAAAAACTTCGAATTTCGAAGTTTTTTTTGGGCTACTTCGACCATCGAATGGGTTACTTCGACCTTCGACTACGACTATCGAAGGATTCGAAGTAAAAATCGTTCAACTATTCGACCATTCGATAGTCGAAGTACTGTCTCTTTAAAAAAAAATTCGACCCCCTAGTTCGCCATCTAAAAGCTACCGAAGTCAATGTTAGCCTATGGGAAGGTCCCCATAGGCTTGGCTATCTTTTTTTGATCGAAGGATATTCCTTCGATCATTGGATTTAAATCCTTCGAATCGTTCGATCGAAGGAATTATCCTTCGATCGTTCGATCAAACTATCTGCGCTAAATCCTTCGACTTTGATATTCGAAGTCGAAGGATTTTAGTTCCTAGTCGAATATCGAGGGTTAATTAACCCTCGATATTCGACCCTTAGTGAATCGGCCCCCAACTGTAACAGGAAGAGGTGTGGAAGCAAAAGACAGAACTCTGTATGTTAATTGGATCATGTGACCTAACATGTATGGTTTGTTTAGTTTGTTTGTGTGCACCGTGAATCATAGGATCCAAAGAGGTGGCCCTTATTTTTTAAAATAGCAATTTTCTATTTATGATTACCCAATGGCACATACTATAAAAAATTTATATTATTATAAAAATGGTTTATTTACATGAAGCAGGGTTTTACACATGAGCTGTTTTATGCAATATCTTTTTATAGAGACCAACAGTGTTCAGGGGGTCCAGTTTTCCTTTAAAGCAGTAGCATATCCCCTCCTTGTTTAATATGAGTTCAATGAATAGGGCATGTGTTGTTCATACTTTTTTCCTATTGCGTTAATCATAAAAACCCAATGGTTTTCATTGAGCAAATCAGGGATATTGAAGCTACTCCATGTTTGGTTCTTGCAAGGCAGAGAATTAGATTAACCCCCTTTGTTGTGACCACAGATAAGCAGAAGTCCATTATTTTTACTCAAACTATATTTACTTAAATTCGCAAGGTAAAAAAAAACCTCAACCTTCCACCACTAAAGCATTAGCACGGGAAGAAATAAAAACAATCATGGGTGTTCTCTACAAGCAGCCCATTTTTTAAGTATTATTCAGTCTGAAGTCATATTTTTTGTAATATAGCAAAGATGCAAAATATTTCTCTCTGAACTTACCAAAGTCGCACAGCTTAAGGACATCATTATAGCTAATTAAAAGATTTTCTGGCTTGATGTCTACAAGGAACAGGCAAAACATGACAGATTAGAAATCACAACAGAAAAGACTAAAGTTGGATTTCGCTGCTCTTTCTACTTTAACAAGCCAAGCTCAGCTATTTATCGTAAATACAGATTTAGCACTTAAAACAGCAGTGTGAATGAGGTTTGAGTTGCACTAACCTTAAATGCAAGTTGGACTGTGTGCTATAATAGTACAAAAATACCCCAATGCGCTAATAGTAAAAATGCAACATACTTACCAACTATGAATTAATTTTGAATATAAATGCAGATTAAACTCTATGGGATATTGTAATTTAGTAAATTCATGTATCACTGAAACAGCAGATCTATAATGAACATTTGAGGATTTATATGTAAGGATTTCTAAAGCTTTTTTGAAATCAAACACTGCAAGTAAAGCCATGGATGTGGCCATTGTTTTCTATGCAAATCTGAGTTGCTTGCATAAAGACTAATGAAGGACACCACAGTGAGTTTTACATCTTAAAATAATTTATCACAGAAGACAACAGCTTGCAGTAAAGACGGTGGCAAGTTAAATATACTACAGTATAGCAGACCATGTAATACCTTTCAAGGTTAGGAAATGTGAGCCTAGAGATACACAGGCTAGTATGCTACTCATTGGATCCCTATCACATGCAAATACTGTAGCTCTGCACAGGAATAAGTTACTTCTACTCTGGGTTAGAGTGCTAGGTATTGGGTGAGAGTGCTAGGGATTGTGTTAGAGTGCTAGGGATTGGGTTAGAGTGCTAGGTATTGGGTTAGAGTGCTAGGGAGTGGGTTTGAGTGCTAGGGATTGGGTTAGAGTGCTAGGGATTGTGTATGGGTTCACAGGCTCACTTAATAACTGCACGAATGGTTCAGCTCAATCTAGTCAGTGGCTGACTCAGGATATGATTCAAAAAGCTTTAATACAAATTAATGTAAACAAGGCTCCAGGGCCTGATGGCATACACCCCCGGGTTCTAAGAGAGCTTAGTTCAGTTTTAGACCAGCCCTTATTTCTGATTTTCTCAGATTCACTGTCATCTGGTATGGTGCCTATGGATTGGAGAAAAGCTGATGTTATTCCAATATTTAAAAAGGGATTACGATCTCAGCCTGGCAATTATAGGCCAGTAAGCTTGACATCTGTGGTGGGCAAATTATTTGAAGGCTTGTTAAGGGATCACATTCAAAATTTTGTCCTAATGAATGGCATTATGAGCAACAATCAGCATGGCTTTATGAAGGATAGGTCATGTCAGACGAATTTGATTGCATTTTATGATATGGTAAGTAAGATTCTGGATAGTGGGGGGGCAGTAGATGTGATCTATTTGGATTTTGCCAAAGCGTTTGATACTGTGCCCCACAAACGACTGCTTTCTAAACTAAGGTCTGTTGGGCTTAATGAAGTCGTTTGCACATGGATAGGAAACTGGCTACAGGATCGGGTACAGAGGGTGGTTGTTAATGGTACATTCTCTGCTTGGAGTAAGGTTCTTAGTGGGGTCCCCCAGGGCTCAGTATTGGGTCCACTTTTATTTAACTTGTTCATTAATGACTTAGGGGAGGGTGTTGTAAGTAATGTATCAGTGTTTGCAGATGACACAAAATTATCCAGCCCAATTAATTCCATCCAGGATGTGGCATCCTTGCAACAGGATCTTGACAAACTGGCAATCTGGGCAGCTAAGTGGCAAATGAGATTCAATGTTGATAAATGTAAAGTCATGCACCTGGGATGTAAAAATATCCAAGCCACTTATACCCTTAATGGGACTGCACTAGGCAAATCCATTATGGAAAAGGACCTTGGAGTCCTTGTAGATGATAAACTTGGCTGTAGCAAGCAATGCCAGTCAGCAGCATCAAGGGCAAATATGGTCTTGAGCTGTATTAAAAGGGGCATAGAGTCACGGGAGGAGGGGGTCATTCTTCCACTGTATAGAGCACTTGTAAGGCCCCATCTAGAATATGCCGTACAGTTTTGGTCTCCATCACTCAAACAGGACATTATTGTATTAGAGAGGGTACAGAGAAGGGCAACTAAGCTGGTAAAAGGTATTGAAAATCTTAGCTATGAGGAAAGACTGGCCAAATTGGGGATGTTCACGCTGGAGAAGAGGCGCTTAAGGGGTGATATGATGACTATGTATAAATATATAAGGGGATCATATAATAATCTCTCTAATGCTTTATTTACCAGTAGGTCTTTCCAGCTGACGCGAGGTCACCCATTCCGATTAGAAGAAAAGTGGTTCCGCCTAAATATTCGGAAGGGGTTTTTTACAGTGAGAGCTGTGAAGATGTGGAATTCTCTCCCTGAATCAGTTGTACTGGCTGATACATTAGATAGCTTTAAGAAGGGGTTGGATGGCTTTTTAGCAAGTAAGGGAATACAGGGTTATGGGAAATAGCTCATAGTCCAAGTTGATCCAGGGACTGGTCCGATTGCCATTTTGGAGTCAGGAAGGAATTTTTCCCCCTCTAAGGCAAATTGGAGAGGCTTCAGATGGGTTTTTTGCCTTCCTCTGGATCAACTGGCAGATAGGTAGTTAATAAACAAAAAAAAAAAAAAAGGGTTGAACTCGATGGACATGTGTCTTTTTTCAACCTTACTTACTATGTTAGAGTGCTAGGGATTGGGTTAGAGTGCTAGGGATTGGGTTACAGTGCTGGGGATTGGGTGAGAGTGCTAGGGATTGGGTGAGAGTGCTAGGGATTGTGTTAGAGTGCTAGGGAGTGGCTTAGAGTGCTTGGGATTGTGTTAGAGTGCTAGGAATTGGGTTAGAGTGCTAGGTATTGGGTTAGATTGCTAGGTATTGTTTTAGAGTGCTAGGGATTGTTTTAGAGTGCTAGGGATTGGGTTAGAGTGCTAGGGATTGGGTTAGAGTGCTGGGGATTGGGTGAGAGTGCTAGGGATTGGGTGAGAGTGCTAGGGATTGTGATAGAGTGCTAGGGAGTGGGTTAGAGTGCTTGGGCTTGTGTTAGAGTGCTAGGGATTGGGTTAGAGTGCTAGGTATTGGGTTAGAGTGCTAGGGATTGAGTTGGAGTGCTAGGGATTGTGTTGGAGTGCTAGGGATTGGGTTACAGTGCTAGGGATTGGGTTACAGTGCTAGGGATTGGGTTACAGTGCTAGGGATTGGTTAGAGTGCTAAGGATTGGGTTAGAGTGCAAAGGATGTGCAGGGGGAAGCTAACAGTAATTAGCTGCATTGACAAAAATAGCCCTGCAAAAAGTAGGGTACTCATGAACACAAACATTCATACATTCAGACTGGCAAAAAATTGCTACAAGTTTGGCCTCTGGCAGACAATTCAATGGAGCAAGGGTTTCTTAGGATAAAAGTGCGCCTGCTCTGCTTGGAAGCACAGCTTCATCAACAGCCTGAAGAAATTAATTGCCTAGATTAATTATCTGTATTTACTGCATGATGAAAAAACATTGGGATGTAACTAAAGAGAAATGTGTTTCAGGGCCCTAGATTAGCCAAGATTGTGCGCTACACAAGGGAGGGGTATTTTTTCATTTATTTTAAAGTTGCTTTACATGAAAAATGACCCTGTACCTACAAAAAAAAGAGGAAAAACTTGAGTAAATGAAGGAAATTCAGAAGCCCTAAAACAAATAGGGGTTGATTAAAGAGAAGAAAGAAAATTGTGTCAATCTTATTTTTTACCCACAAGGCAATATTGCTCCCTGGAATTGCAGCATAATGGGAATGACATTAACAACAGTTTGGAAATAAAACTCTTGAACATATTTTTAATCAAAATGTTGACCAAATTATTTAGGCATGCATCAAAATGTAGAATACTCCATAATAGATTTTCGCAAATACCAAACTGAAACTAATCCTTATTGTATATTCAAATTTGAGAAAACTCTTTGGGGTTATTGATTAAAGTTCGAATGCTAAAAACTCGAAACGTTTTTTTTACGATAAAATCTGAATTTTTAATGGAAAAAAAACGAGAATTTTTCAAGATTTATTATACCCTGAGGCTGCAAAAAGTCTGAATCCGAAAATCCGGCATCTCAGACCTGCCGAGGTTGTACAGTATATAAGTGAATGGGATAGGTCCCTATTAGTGATGGGCGAATAAATTTGGCAGTCGCGAATTTGAGGCGAATTTCAGCGTTTCACCGCCGGCACATCACTACAAGGTACTGTTTTATTATTACAGAGAAAAAGGAAATCATTTTTAAAAATTTGGATTATTTGGATAAAATGGAGTCTATGGGAGATGGCTATTCCATAATTCGGAGCTTTCTGGATAACGGGTTTCTTGATGACTTGCAGTTATAAGATTAAAGGTGTAATAATAGATTTTCGCAAATACCAAACTGAAACTAATCCATATTGTACATTCAAATTTGGGGTTGTTTATTAAAGTTCGAATGCTAAAAACCTGAAAAGTTTTTTAATGGAAAAAACCCCCAGAATTTTTCAGGATTTATTATACCCTGAGGCTGCAATAAGTCTGAATCCGAAAATCCAGCATCTCAGACCTGCCGAGGTTGTACAGTACATAAGTGAATAAATCGGCAGTTGCGAATTCGAGGCAAATTTCAGCATTTCACCGCCGACTAATAAATTTGCGAAAGTGCGTTGAAAATTTGCTGGCGTCAAAATTTTTTTCCAGCGAAGCAAAACAGGACAAATTCACCCATCACTAGTCACTATCCTATTTGTAAGTTTCTGTTATGTGTGCTGGAATTAGCCCGAAAATCTGACTATTTCAGGAAAAAGCCCCCCCAAAAATCTGGAAAATTGTGCGATTCGGGTTTTCGCTCGATTTTATCAAGTTTTTACCTGATCCGATTAAATTTAACTTTTTAATGAATAAGGTCAATTTGAAGATTCTAGTTTGGTTGGACTTTTTTTAATTAATCAGAAAAATTCTGATTTTGATAAATAACCCCCTTCATGTTTAAACAACAAATTGTTTTTGTGTTCACTTGTCCAGAGCAGGTTCAGATTCAGTTTGGCTGATTCATTTTGAAGGATTTGTCTGAATCCGACAAGAAGCAAAAAAATAAAAATGGGTATCCATCCAAATCCTGGATTTGGTATATCCCTAAAATTATTACATTCAAAGCACCAGCAAACCTTTTTCATATGTACAGTATGATACTGAACACATCGCCATCAACTAGCCCATTAAAATAGGCAATGGAATTCCTTTACTCCTACACAATAGACACATACAGTAACTATAGTTGGCTAAATACAGTAGACGTTCCCTGTTCTGGACCCACAGCAGATGAATGACCCTTCCTTCATGGTTTAATGTGAAATTGGAAGACTAAATAGGTGGCAAAGAATATTATCCAATCAATAAAAAGATTCCTCACCTCTATGAACAATATCATTCTTGTGACACCAGTGAATTGCTTTGATTAGCTGATAAATGTAGTTTGTCACCTTTTCTGGAGACACTCCATTCGGCATTTCTTCCAGCAACTCAAGCATGTTCTGAATAAAGAAAAACAGTTCAGGGATGATCCCACAGCAGTGTAATTATTTACAGAAACAAATGCATGTAAAATGGTCGTAACTCAAGAAATTAAAACTGGCCAAGGAGCATTAATAGATTTTAGCTACTACACGTTCCAAATTTATACAAATAATTTTATTCAAAAGACCCAAATTATAGGGGGCCATTTAACAAGTGCATGGGAGGCTACAACGTGCAAAAAAAGGTCTTCATAATGGGTGGGTGCCTTGCTCCCAATAGGGTTGCTTTCTAGACCTTTGTTGAATTTCCAATACGTTGGGTCTAGAAGTAGCAAAGCTCAGATCCTTGACATACAATAACCAATTTGTATGATCAGTATGCAGAGTCAGCACCTCATTCATTCTCTAAATTCTTTCACTGGATCTAGTTGTCACCCACTTGTTCACTCGGTGCAGGCACCATATTATTGCCTTAGCCCATGATTAAGTGCCCTTACCTTAAGTACGAAACTCGTAGGGTAGATGGAGACGCAAGTATACATTTTTTAACTTTGTAATTAAAGATATATATTTTAACTTCAACTTTTTTGGTCCTGTGGGTCCGTTTGAGTGCCGGACAGCCCTGTTCTTTCTTCATATTCTTTGGCGTGCCACTACCTAAAGCTGGGGGTCTGGGGCTGGTGCACTACTACTACTCTACTACTTGGTGAGCTATTTACAATATATTCTGGGACACCTTATCCTCTAACTACTGTAACCATATTATTGCCACCAGTCTATGACTTAAATACAGGGCAGTGCCCCCATGTACTAAATGCAGTAAACAACCTCAACTAACACCAATAATGAATAATGAAAATCAAGCAAGAAGTCTGTAGCCTGTAAGTAACTCCCTGTGTATTATGTCCAACTTGGGTCTCACTAAAATTTTATTAGAATGCCAACTGCAACTGTTTGTAATTATAAAAAAGCACTACCCCTAAGTGGGCATTTACTGAGGACTTGCTCTCTGCACCTCACTCCAGATCCCAAATCTGCAAGGGTGCAGGATGGAGGAATGCCTACAAGACATGCTCCAGTGGGTGCTCACAGCAGGGCAGCACGAAAAGTGCAAAAAGCATGGGTTATTGCGTCAGACTTTTTGCACTTTGCACCATAGCACACCATAGCAGCCCTAAAATGCTTTTTCTTGCTTTAAGTGCATTTTTTAAAAAAAAAATGTTATTTGCATGGGTCACTGTGGGCCCCAGAGGCCTATCCATTCACATATTCTGCAAAGGCTAGCTCTCTATAGTCCAAACATGGATAGAAATTGGTCAGGGTCAGGTGAATAAACTACTGTGTGCCTTAAAAGGATTATCTTAAGTATTACAGCCAATAATGGTCCACCTAATCAGTTTTAAAGTGTTTTTAAGGGTATTACCCCACACTATACCGAAGTTGTAGGTACAATGATGGTTTTGTGATTTATAGGTGAATAGTTTTAACAGTAAGCATTTGATGTGAGGGTCATCATGTGAACCAGCCCACTTGGAGAAACAATAGAGTCATTCTCTAAGCAAAATCCATTAATGTTTTGTATTTTCCAGCTTACGTTTAGTGGCTCTCAACTAGAGTTGAGTATTGTCCAATAGTTTATCGGTATTCTGCAAAGACTCCCTGAGAAACTGTTTTTGGAAATTATTTTTACACATTCACTGCTATAGGTTTCACTAGCCAAAGTGCCTGTGCACAACTATAGCTGGTTACTCAAATACTACCTGTACTGTACATCTCTATAAATGTAGCATCAAGGACATATACGTCTTTCTTTCATTGTCCAAATAGACTACTTTTTAAACAGTTTTTTTTTTCTGCAAAAAGATAAAGAAAGATGAGGTTTGTTCACATTCTCATCTCATCGTACTGCAGTGCTGTGATTCAGAGCCCTCTGGAGTTGTATGCCATCATGCCGTATATGAGTCTAGACAACCAGCATAAGAAAGAAGATGCCACTGGCATTGAAACCCTTCCTCAGGGCCAATAGTCATAGCATGATTGAGAATTATCAGATGTACTCAGACAGTGATTCATTTGCAAGTAAATCTTTCATAGAGTCGCTACCTTAGTTAATGTATCTAATTCAAGCCTGAAGCAACCAGTTTGAAGGCCAACAGGTTTTTCTGCTACAGTAGTAATTGCACACTCTACGGGCAGATTTATCAAGGGTCGAATTTCGAATTTGAAAAACTGCGAAATTTGAATTCAAAAAGACCAACCGAAATTAAATCGTAGGTTTTTTTTTGGTTGAATAGGTCCGTTTTAGATCGAATAGGTCCGTTTTAGTTCGAAATCGAATCGTACGAATCGAAGTAATAGCGCATTCGATCGAATTCGATTCACAGTTTTTCCAAAAAAAAACTTTGATTTTGTTGACTCCAACTAGGTTCTAGGAGGTCCCCCATAGGCTAAAACAGCAATTCGGCAGGTTTTAGATGGCGAATGGTTGAAGTCTAATTTTTAAAGAGAGAGTATAAGGTGAATTTTCTAATTTTTTTTTAAATTCAAATCGAATTTGGACTATTGCTAGTTGAAGTACACAAAAATTAGCTCGAAATTTGAATTCAAATTTTTACTTCGACCTTTGATAAATCTGCCCCTACATATCCCTCTATCTAAACCAATAGCACAAACTATTGGATATTATATAAAGCTACATAAAGAGCATTAGAGGCATCAGTAAGAGATCAACCCAGTCCTCGTTTTTTTCCAAAACATTAATTGGGGCTAATTAAGTAATTTGCATGATTGCAGCTGCCCATAGCAACCAATCATTCACTAGTTTGACACTAATACAGTCCCTGTAACTTCCCAGAAGGCCAACGATGGATGTAAAATAAAATTGTGGACTATAAAAAAAATACAATGCAAATCAGATCACTATTAAAATAAAGTAGATTTTCACCAAGTGGCCAAGTCAGGGGTTAGAAAAAATCATTTAAATTTTTTGGCCTAAAGCCAATTAATTAGAAGAAGGTTTTTAAATCTAAGGGTCTGGCCACACGAGCAGATTCGGGGAGATTAGTCGCCCCAGTGACCCAGAGAGAGAGAGAGAAGAATAGAAAAATATCTGCAGAAAAATACTCAGCAAGACTCAATGAATAAAGCATAGAATGCACCCGAGACTAATGAGAATTCTTCCTTACTTAAGTTCATACATAACAAGTAGAGGAAATGGCACATATTACCCACTTTCACAAAAGACAATGTTCTATATTCAGGTATATTGTCCCAAATGACTTTCCCATCCACCTACTTTTTCAACATATTCAAATACTAGGTATAATTTTCCTCGTCTTCTAAATGCTTCCTTCAACTCCACTATATTTTCTTGCTTCAGGGTGCGAAGCATTTTAAGTTCTCGCAGGGTCGTCTCCTTGACTTCTTCATTTTCTGAGAAAAGAGGAAAAGAAAGATCAAATTATAAGTGTGATAAACATTACTGCTCCACCTTGCTTGAATGTCATGCTGGCGTTCCCTCAGCGCTCTTCTGTTAAAGTGGTAATTACAGGCAACAACGCGGCGTTCAACCATCTCTCAATTTCACTGAATTAGGAAACAAGATATGGACAGCTATTCACTGTACAGGTATGGGATTTCTTATTCGGAAACCCAGTGTAAAGAAAAGGAACACCATCTCCTGTCTATTTTAAGCAAATAATGCAAATTTTTTAAAATAAATTCCTTATTCTTTCTAATAATAGAACATGGGCAATATCATTTGTAGTGATGTGTGGGTCTAGAAAGATGGACCTGCACCTGACCTTAACCTGCTGCAGGCTCCTATTTATATACTCGCGCATGCCCTGCTGTGATGTCATATAAGAGACACGGCACTCCGGTGCGAGTATATAAAAAGGGCCGCATCCAGGTAGAAGTGAGGCACTTGAAGGTTGTGGGAAGGGTGGCCCGCACAGTTTGGGACTGTGACACCAGGGGCCCATCCAAAAACCTTAGACCAGGGGCCCACCAAAAAACCTTAGACCAGGGGCCTACTTTCAGCACTATTATTATTTCTCTCCTCACTCAGCCTCTATTCGCCTAGTATCTTTTCTTTACGTACTATAATCCATTATTCCATCTATTTAGCCTCTTTTTTCTCATAGAAATAGGGAATGGCCATGAAATAGGCCAAATGTTTAGCAGCATGAGGGCCCACTGCGGCCCACCGGGACTTTTACTGGTATCCGGTGGGCCAGTCCGACACTGAGCCCACAAACTTTGTGCGGTAGTCGGCCTGTGAACCCACCCAATCCGCTGGTCCCTTGGGCTTCGGGTCGGCCTGCGCTAATCACTGGTGATGTTTGATTCCAATGTTAATAAATATGCCCAGAGTCGGACTGGGACGGCAGGGGCCCACCAGAAAACCGTGGCCCCACTTTCCAAACTATTATTCCTACTCTCCTCACTCAACCTCTTTATTTTTCTAGTTGTTATTTCTACATAATATATTATATATTTTTCCATTAAGCCACTTAAAGAAATAGGGAATGACCATGAACTTGGCCAAATTGTTAGAAGTAAGAGGGACCACTGACACCTGGGCCCACAGGGACTTTTCCTGCTACCCCGGTGGGTCAGTCCGACACTGAATATGCCCCATGGTGTAGCATGTCTAGATCTTTAGTTCTCCTTCAAATCTCTGTCGACTTCTTGCTTCAGAAAAGGCACTTTGATAAACGAGAGTAAATATTTCATATTTTCTCCTTCCTGGCTTTCAGAAAAACACAGCGCAGACTCCATCAATAACATGGGATGTGGGTTTCTTAAACTAATTGGCTCCCAAGATGACAATGCAGTACTTTAAACAACAGCACTTTATTTTTAAATATTACATTTGCCTGAGGCAGACATATATGTGCATCTTAAAAAGCAGTGGGAGATTTATAATGGCAACGATATTTTTATAAAACTGACGTTTTTATGTAGCATTATTCCCTGATGCCAATGAGCAAACACAGCTAAACCTGCTTGGTGCCCGGATCCTGTTGTTAGCCTCTGTGTGCCAGTCCCACAGTCAGTCAGAGCTGTGGGTAAGAGGGGGAGACCGTTCTGCTTATCTAGTCAATTGTAGAAAGTAATAAAGTTAACTATGATTTGTTTACACTTGCCACTTCAACATTTAGATCTGATTAATATACACTAACTGCCCCTCACCCACACAGGCATTGGATGTTAGTACCACCAACCTGTGACTAAATAATGCAAAGAGCCAGTGGCATAACTACCGGGGGAGCAGGAGGTGTAATTGCACCAGGGACTGCTCCCTCTCAGGACCCGCCGAAGATCGAACTGCAGTGCTGTAGTAATCCGCGCGTCTAGAAGGGTGGGGGAGGGGCCCGGGTGCACATCCTGAGCCCGGGCCCAGAAGACTCTAGTTACGTTACTGCAAAGATCCCCTACATTTGCAGAGCTCTCACAAAGTGGATGGTGTACATTTCTATGGTCTTTCCCTGCAAATAGGCCATGTTGCAATGACAACAGCTACTGACCAGCAACAGAGGTACCACTCAAACGGTGTAACTGCTGATCTAAAACCACAAATTAAATTGGGTCAAACCCAAGAAGACTCTAAGGGGCAGATTTGCTAAAGGGTAAATTGTCGCCAGCGACCGCTTCGCACACATCGCACCACTTTGCCAGGCGCAAATTCGCTACCACTACGCTAATTCACTAATATGCAAAGTTTCGCCCGGGGCACCGAACGCTGACGACTTTTGGCAAGCGTTACTTTGGCAGTGCGAGCATTTCATAGCGAAGGTGCGCTAGCGTTCGTTTGTGCCTAGAGAGTGATCTTGTGCTTAGGTCAATTTGCATACGCCGGTACATTAAAGTTGTATGGACGTCTTTATTATAAATGTTGGTGCAAATGCTTGAAGTGACCGCTTTTTCTTATACATGTCCAGGGAATCTTAAAAAAGACAAGAGTTAATATAATGCCCTACACATGAGCCCACTGTAAAATGAATGTTCCATATGTTATGTAATGTCTGGAGAAAACCGGTTACCCAAAAAAGTTTGTCAGCCAAAAATTTAAGTCAGGACTTTTGCAGGCAATTCTGCTTCAAAAAAGGAAAAGTCGCCAGCGTTTTTTGAACTCTGATGCATTTTCGGCTCACAGGATATGATGTAAGTGACAGATTGAGGAAGATGTTGCTTCTCTGTAGCACTTCGCCTGGTCTGTGGTGGAGAAGGCAACTCTGGCAAAAGAGGTAACGTTCTGTAAAATCTGCATTTTAGTGAATTTGCAGAGTAACGTCCGTTCGCCAGAGTGAAAAGTCGCCTGGCGATAGAGTGCGAATGACCACTAGCAACAATCTGTTTCACTAGCGATTTGGCACCTGTGCCTGTTAGTAAATTGCCGATGTCCTTGCGGGTGCTCACGCTAGCGAATTGGCGCTAGCGTAGCCACTTTGCTCCTAAGTAAATCTGCCCCTAAAAGAGAAAACATCTATACCAGACACAGGTTAGCACAACTGTTCCTGCAGCAAGGGTCCCAGAAACACATTTGTAACCACACAGATGGCTAGTGATGAGTGAATAAATTCGGCAGGCACCAATTCACTGCAATTTCTGAGTTTCTGAATTTCAGCCACGCATTGGAAAAATCGCTTGTGTCAAAACCACCACACATCAACATTATTCGGAAGCCCATTGGCTTTAACGCGTCAAAAATTAACGTGAGCGTCAGAATTGACGCGGGCATCAAAATTCACGTTTCGCGAATTTTTCACCAAGACAAATTCGCCCATCACTACAGATGGCTAATTTTGAGATAATAGATGGGACCCAGAAACTTTGCAAAGTCGCCCGAAGTTGCCTCACGAAGAAACTTTGGGGCGACTTCGGAAAACGAAGCGCCAAACATTCTCCGACAGCTGAATGTGGAATGAGGAGTTTTTAGTTCAACTATGCTCGGACAACCAGCTGATGAACAATGGAAACAAACAATAATACATGGAAAGGTTTAGCATGGCCTTACAAAAAACGGTGAGGGTTTCTCAGAGATGTCTGCAAAATGAATAGTGGCAGAAGAGCTTGAAGAGTATACTCATGCATGGATACTTCTCTCTTTTAATAATTCAGTTAACATGGGCTTGGGTAAAGATTCCACCTAACAACAGTTACTGATATGCAGAGGCAGGAGAATAACAAACAAACAGTGAATGGTTTTGTACTAAAAGACTAAACAATGAAACAGGTCAAAGTCTATTGGGGACAAACTGTGCTAAGTTAACATTTAGGGGCAGATTAATCAAGGGTCGAATTTTGGACAAAAAAAACTTCGAAATTCCAATAAAAAAAGACCAACCGAAATTTATTTAAAAATGATTAATTATAAAAAAAAAGTTTTCTTTTCCAGGCGAATAAGCCATTTTAGTTCAAATTCGAATAGTATGAATCGGAGTAATCGAGCGTTCAATCAAATTCAAATTAAAGTTTTTTAAAAGTCCACCAATTGACTCCAAATAGGTTCTAGGAGGTCCCCCTAAAACAGCAATTCGGCAGGTTTTAGATGGCGAATGGTCGAAAAATTCGCATTTTCACTTCGACCCTTGATAAATCTGCCCCTTAGTATGTTATAGAATGGCCAGTAGTGATGGGCGATTAAATTTGCTAGGCATGGATTCGTAGCGAATTTCCGTGTTTCACTGCGAGACTGAGCCAAAAAAAAAATCTGCGTGCACATAAAAATTGTCATGCGTCAAAATTATTCGGACGCCCATTGACTTTAATGCATTTGGACAAAATAGTGGCGAGTATAACAATTGTCGTTTGCGTCAAACATGTGGCACTAGCCTTAGGGGGAAATATTCTACAGGGCGAATTTTCGCCTTGGAAGGCTCCGCCACACTTCGAACAACTTAGTCAGAAGTTAATTCGTAGCACATACGCTTATTTATTAAAATGCAAAGTTACATCTCGGCAGACGAATGCTGGCAAAGTGTCGCCAGTGAAAATTCTCTAGTGCAAGTATTGCATAGCGATCTTTCACTAGCGTTACGTTCTGCCTAGTGAAACTTACGCTTAGGTCTATTTGAATTAGGGATGCACTCAATTCACTATTTTGGTTTTTCAGATGAACACCGAATCCTTCACGAAAGATGTGTCCAAATCCTAATTTGCATATGCAAATTAGGGGTGGAAAGGGGAAAAACATTTTTCCCTCCCGACCCTAATTTGCGTATGCAAATTAGGATTCGGTTCACCGGGCAGAAGGATTCGGACGAATCTGAATGCTGCTAAAAAAGGCTGAATCCCGAACCGAATCCTGGATTCGGTGCATCCCTAATTTGAATAGGTCATATATACAGTATGACTTTATTAGAAACGTTGATGCAAATACTTGAAGTGGCCACTTATTATTAAAAATGTCCATTGAAGCAAAATAAAGACAAAAGAGATCCTCTAATGCTCTAGACATAAGCCCACCCTAAAACAAATGTGGCATGTCCCGAAAACAGTTAAAAAAAATTACAGTTACAACTTTTAAACATAATCCCACTTTAAAATATGAAAAAAACGCCAGTTTTGTCTTTTCTTATTACTTTCTGTTATACAGGATTTGATGTCACTGACATAACATTGAGGAGGATGTAGCTTCATCTTATCAGTTAGCCAATTATAACCTATAATTCGCACTTTGATGAATTTGCGGAGTAACGATCGTTGCAAATTGGCGATGTGGCTGCGGAGTGTTGTTTTGGCAACTTTTCTCTAGTGAAGGGCACTTTGCTTGCCCTTTAGTAAATTTGCCCCTTAGTATTCACAAATTCAATATTCAAGCTACAAGATAATTACATAGACGATAAAGACCAGTGTTGCAATTGCAGTCCATTGTAAAGGGTTTCCAATTCAACCCTGGGTTAATAGGAGCAAGCATTTGTTTGCAGCCAGCCTTTGGAATAGATAAGTAATTTTATGGCATATCCAAACCACTGTATACATTTTATACTTTGTGCTAAAACACCAGCCATATTGGGTGGAAAGGGGCGCGGCAGCCACAGGATTGCCCACCCAATTTTTTAATATAAATATAAAAAGGATCCCTGGGAAAGTCAAGAAGATGGCAGAATGGTGCTCACTAGGTCAGTTCCCTGGGCCTGGTGCATTTTTGAGTTAACAGGAGCATCAGTCTAGATTTTGAGGATAAGATTTTAGTCACTGGGGTTCCTAACTAATTGCCCCACACACACACACTGATTATGATTTCCTTCTCCTTCTTTCTGTTGTATTTTATTTATACCTGCAGCTGAATAAGACTTTGCAAAAACAGCTTTTTATCAGCTCAGAAGGTATTTTGAGAAACAGCTTTTAATCATAATAGTGAAAGAGCTGGCATCCCTTCCTATGGCAAATGTAAATAATTGACATGTTGGGTGGGTGCATCTAGACTGCACTGACATGCTCAAAAGAACCAAACCCAATTAGGAGTAAAATCAGGGATGTTTCATCCTCTAGTCTAGAACATCTAGTCTGATCATCTAAAATCATTAAGAGATGCTGGGGGTGGACAGACAAGTTTTTTCCCACTTTAGCTAGGCAGCATTAAGCTTTGGATTTCTCTATAAGATGCCTCTATTGAGTGCCTAGAAGACAGTTTGCTCTGAAAAATTAATTATTATTATTTTTAATTATTATGCAGTACAATAAGTCAGTACAGACTATGGATGCACTGGGTGTACATTTATACAAAAGCAAAGGGGCAAATTCCCTAACCGGCAAAAATTTGTCAGCAACGGCTTCACAGCCATCGCAACACTTCGACAATCGTAAATTCGCTAGGACAACTCTAATTCACTAAAGTGCGAAGTTTCGTCCAGGGTGCCGAACAATGGCAAATTTTCACTAGCATTACTTCGGAAATCAAAGCGCATTGCCTAATTTGCATATGGCGGAAAAATATAAAGTTGAATGGACGTATATGTTGCAGAAAATACATTATACTACACAAGTCCAGGGAACCTTAATAAATAAAATAGAGTCGTTATAATGCCCTACACACGAGCCCACTGTATAGTTAATGTTCCATATGTTAAAAAATGGAGGGGGGAACCAGACTACCCCAAAAAAAATTTACGGACCTTTGCAGGCTATAACTCTGAAAAAAGAAAAAGGTAACGTTCAGTAAAATTTGCATCTTAGTGAATTTGCGGAGTTACGTCCATTCGCCAGAGCAGAAAATTCGCAGAGTGCGAATGATCACTAGCGTCTGTATCTTTCACTAGCGAAGTTACGCCTGCACCCGAAATCTGCGAAGTGCCTGATTGACGTCACGCTGGCGAATTTTCGCTAGCATTAGTCACTTCGTTCTTTAGGGAATCTGCCCCTATGAATCAGCCCTGTGTGCCATTAACCTTAGTTTGGAAGGAACTAATATGTCTGGGTTTCGTATCTATAGGGAAGACTGGACAGAAGCACACCTACAACGGAAACCCCTACGAGGCACTGAGCATAACGTGCATTTGGTCACTTTCTAAATAACAGATAATAGATTTCCATCTCTGTATGTTACACTCTAGAAAGTACAACATGAAAAATTGAAGCCCATGTCCCTGATCCACCCTAACCACACCAAATTCCAAGCTTATTCAACCCAATTCTTCCTACAATAAAGACAGTTCATATATATGGTGGTAGAACCTTTACTCATACACCAGAGATAATTTTCTAGGGAAATTGGCAGGCACAACTTCATGTACAAAATTCATGAGTGGCAATATCCTAATGCTATATGTTCCTTTACAGTAATTGGTACACATTCAGATTTGGTTAGTTAAAAGCGGGGTTATCTATCAAAATCCGAATTTATCTGATTTTTTAAGTTAAAAAAAACTCAGACCGAACTAGAATCCACAATTTGACCTTATTTATTAATAAAAAAAAGCACAATTTCATCGGATCTGAGAAAAACTAGATACAATCAATCGAAAATCCGAATCATACATTTTTAAGGATTTTTTTCCTGATCGCTAGGTTTTTTTCTGGCTTTTTCCCAAAAAGTCAGAATTTTTTGGATTTTTGCTAAATCCATCCACAGAAACTTCCAAATAGGATAGGGACCTCTCCCATTGATTTATATACAACCTCGGCAGGTCTGAGATGCCAGATTTTAGAGGTTTTTTTTCCACAATTCAGATTTTATAGTAAAAAAAAACTTTTCAAGTTTTTTGCCATTCAGACTTTAATAAAGAACCCCCTAAATGTGTGATTTTTTTTTTAAATGAAAAAAGTCCGACCAGACTAGAATCCACGATTTGACCTTATTTATTAATTTTAAAAAAGCACAATTTCATCAGATCTGAGAAAAACTCCGAAAATCCGAATCGTACATTTTTTGTCACTAAAAACTTGAATGATATACATACAGTAAATGCATAGATATATACTTACCTTCACTATCTTTAAATTTCTTGATAGCCACAATTTCTTTTGTTTCCTAAAAAAAAACAAAATACAGTCAAAAAAAGTTCATTGCTTGAAGATGCCCCTGGACTGCCATTTCTTTCCTAATCTGGTTGGTCTGATCAAGGAAAATAATCAGGGGTCCACTTTTTCAAGAAGTTGCACAAACAAAAAGGTTGGTTGGGTACAGGGACAGAAAGTCACCCTTTTAACATGTTTCTCAGGCCTACCTACAGGTGTGCTACATTCCCACAAAGCATCTTTAAGAGGAATAAGCTGCATCATGCTGCCCATAATAAACTCCAGAAGGCTTATTTATGACCACAAGTCATTGGACGAACTGACATCTTTCATTACAATTCCTTGAGTCTAAACACACTCCCTGCACATTCATATCCTTCCATATGACCCTTTTAGTCTGCTTCACTCTGACACTGCCCAAAGGAACAACTTCAAAGAGTAAAAAACTAAAATGGGATGGTGGGACCTTAGGGTGCAAAGACTTCATTGAAGACAAGGAAATACTTTTATCTGTGAATGTCTATAAATTAAAGACCCTCTTCTGCTGCATGGAAGATTCATCCACCTGAGTGTAACTGCAAGCCAATAAACTTGTGTCTGCTCTGCACCCAAAAACACCCTTTCGCACCACTTCTACAGCCATCAGTGCTGTGACTTGGTTTTAAGCTCTTAATATGGTTCAAGTGCAGGACAAACCATACTTTAAGCCATATACTTCTTCAATAAATGCATCTAAATGAGATGTTTACTTAGCAGTTCATCATCACTACTACATATTAATACTTCTCATTTGTGAATATATAAAATTCCACTCAAAACAATGGAGCAGAAGTCTGAGTGTGCAAACACCAGAGTTGATGGCAAACACACATGGACAAAAGAAGAAAATGACATGTTCTGTTATTGTATTTCCATCATGAAAAGACCACATCCAGGAAGTTAAAGGTGTCTACATTTTACATTAGTCTAACATCCATCTCTTTAGGATATTTGTTATAGGAAGCATCATTTTAGAAAAATTATTGGTGCCAAAGAAATCAGATTGGCTACTTTGAGAAGGAAAATAGTAACCTTGATCAGGGTAGGTGTCTATTAAGATAGCACTATTGGTTCTGACTCGTGAAACAAAGTATCAGAAGCCAGCTTATTATTGACATGGAGAATTGAGTACAGCTACATTGCTTTATGAATAAGAACCAGTGCAGGGATAAACATACACTGTTCAAGCACAATTACAAATAAAAACACTGACATTTTGTTATTAATATACATTTGGAATTAGCATTTAGTTTCATTATAATAAAAAAAAAACAGATGTGGGTGCAGATTCCTTTTATTCACTGGAGTGACCTGTAGATTGATTAGAAAAGGCTAAACTTGACAGTCACCTCTTTATTCAACTTGACCCAATAATTAATTAATGAATCCCTTTCATTATTTATTATTTCCGGTTCCTTAACATGACTCCATTCAGTATAATCCTGTTTCACAGTCTCGGAGCTAAAAGGCCCATACGTGTAGGCTGTATAGACGCCTCAACAACAGATGAGAAGAAACTATACATGCATAATATATATTCAATTCATTCCACTTGGAGTTAAGGGAACACTGAGCTCACATTAACAACATGTGTTTTCCTAAAACTCACATTGATGCAAAGGGAAGGCTTGCTTCAGTGCTTTTCTGTGCAGAACAATTATGGCTGATTTGTCCTAGACCACCGTTATAGATAGAACAAATGTTTTTTTTATGTTTCTTTTTCACACAGTGCAAATAGGGCAATTATAGGACATTTAAGGGACATTTAAGGGGTGACCTGTATTTTTGTATATAGCTACAGTAAGTATAATTTCCAGTTAATGGACTGCATGGTTAGGGACCCTCTGGGAAGGTTTTGGAGAGAGGTAAGTCCTAGGCCCAGCAACCTTGTTGACAGTGGTAAATTTGGAAAAAGAATAAGCCTCTTTGGCCTAACTAAAATCATATCATCATCACAGACCCTTGAAGTAGGTGCTGTCCAAGTTCCAGTGGGGCTGTTGTGTGTGTAGGACTACCAAGTAGCAGGAATTTGTGAAGCTCATCTGAGAGACAGCTATGAGTAAAGGCAGCTATAGCCCCAGTGTCGTACTGGCCCACCGGAATACCAGGAAAACTCCCGTTGGGCCCAGGTTTCAGTGGGCCCTCTTGCCTCTAATCATTTGGTCTACTTCAAGGTCATTCCCTATTTATTTATGGCAAAAAAGAGGATTAATAATGGAAGAATAGAGTATAGTATGTATAGATAAAAGACTAGGAGAATAAAGAGGTTGAGTGAGGCGAGGAGGAATAATAGTTTATAAAGTGGGCCCTTAGCCTAAGGTTTTCTGGTGGGCCCCTGGCATCAGAATCTGACACTGTATAGCCCCACTGAGTATTCACTTTATGTGCTAAAGCCACATATAGGGATACAGTATGTAGAGGAGCTCAGGTTAGTCCAGGAACCTGACAGGTGCAGGAGGAGCAGCAAGGAGCTGGGTGGCATGCTCCAATACAATAGAGACAGCATATGAAATAGTGTCTCTCTGGAGCAGTCAATGGCTCTGCTGTGGGCAGGGGTAAGTCACAGGATTGAAACTGAGAGATGAAGAGATAGAGTGAGAAGGAGACACTTGAAGTGAATTAGAGAAGTAGGTGAAAGTGGCCGAAACAAATAGTCCCACCAACCAGGGCCGCTTATGCCAGGAAATCTGTGCTATTTGTCCATGACTGTGGAACGATGCTGCAATAAAGTTCAATTTCTGGTTTGCTGCAAAGTGTGTCTACCTGATTCTGTACACCAGTGATCCCCAACCAGTGGCTCATGAGTAACATGTTGCTCACCAGCCCCTTGAATGTTGCTCCCAGTAGCCTCAAAGCAGGTGCTTTTTTGAATTTGTCTAAGAGGCAAGTTTTAGTTACATAAAAAAACACGTGTATTGCCAAATAGAGCCTCCAGTTGGCTGCCAGTCCATACAGGGGATACTAATATCCAATCATAGCCCTTACTTGGCTCCCCAGGATTTTTTTTCCTGTTTGTGTTGCTTCCCAAATCTTTTTATATTAGAATGTAGGCCATGGTTAAAAAAAGGCCTGACAGTAGAGGCCTGATACAAATGCAAGTGCCTAACAAGTTTGCAAACCTACCTCTAATTTTTCTTTAAGCCTTCTGCATGTAAACATCCAGGTTTTCTGCTGCATACAAAGTGCTTAGGTAATTCCTGATGGTGGTACTAAGGAATGGTATGGCTATAAGTGCAATCATACAGTATACCAGTACTGACACAAATCCATGATATTTGCCTATTGCAACACCTATACAGTAATCTAATGAAAAAGTCAACCAAGTGTCATGAGATACAGCTGTCATCTGGGTAATGTCTTTTGTACCTACCACCTGTATGTGAAGTTTCTGTACTGCATTGAAAATAGCTTGAACTGTTCATGCATGTATTTATAACATAAAATGATGTAAGATTAATATTTGTCTCTGTCTTCAATGTGCCGGAAGCCATTCAAACACCAATGGGATTAGCGAGTAAAGCGCAGCAAAGGAAACAGCTGTTTGCCCATGTCTACATTAGCAATGCTTTATGCATTCTTGCTTGCCTCTTCCAATGAGCTAGCTAAAGCATCAATTAGTCATGGACCTCTGAGCATATAAAACAAGTCGACTGTGGACTGAATAGCTATTATGGAATGTTTTGACTGTTAAAATAAAAGGTTATGGTAAAAGAAGAACCCAAACCATTTATTTAAAGGGGATCTGTCACCTTAGAAATAATTCCAAATCCTATTTAATGATGTTAGTCAAGCAAAATAAAGCTGTTCTTCAACTGTTTTCTTTATGTGCCCGACCCATACCCGCAATCTGCAATCCGCATTCTTACCCGCTTGGAACCGCTACCCGACCCTACCGTAAGTACCTTATCTGCAACCCGGACTCGCGACCTGCTGACCATCAAGAATCAGGAAGTGCTGTCATTGTAAACTGGAAGCGACATCATCGGAAGTAGACGTGATCATAAAAAAAGGAGTAAAACAGGAAGTCCGGTCATTGTAAACTGGAAGTGACGTCATCTGAAGTAGCCGTGGCCAGAAAAAAGGAGTAAATATCGATATTGAGAAGACCTGCGGCCCGACCCGCAAACCCGCAGAACCGCGTCTTTACCCGCACCCAGAACTTCTCCCCTCAACCCGCAAGGTACTGCAGGTACCCGACCCGCTGCAGGACTCTAACTGGTGCATCTCACGTGAGTGGCATTGGAGGCAGATCTGAAAAGAACATTTTAGGTAGCATTGTAGCATTGTAGGTAAAAACCATGGCGATTTGCATTTGAATTTATTACTTTGCACTGCATTCATGAATGAGTACCTTAACTCAGACCCCTGAAAAAAGTGAAAGAGCCCTAACGGGTGCAAAATTATACCCCGTATGCTCATTTGTTGGCACTAACGTCAGGGGCCCGGCTGTGGTCTGCACCTGCTGGCACATCCCGCAATTGCACATCTGAATGACACAAGGAGGGAGATGCCTATGCACCTCCCCACTCCTGCCCCCCCTCTTTTCTTTGATCTTTGCACCCTGTCCGACAAGCAATCAATAACCCCTCTTGAATTAGCCCTGAACAATTTAAAGCAAGTCATAAAAAGAATGCATATACTGTAGCTAATTGGTCGATATGGGTAACTTCACTAGTGCAATTTAAAACCTATGCGATTAAAAGGGATACTGTCATGGTTTTTTTTTAAACGCATCAGTTAATAGTGCTGATCCAGCAGAATTTTGCACTGAAATCCGTTTCTCAAAAGAGCAAACATATTTTTTTATATTTATTTTGAAATCTGACATGAGGTTAGACATATTGTCATTTTCCCAACTGCCCCCCACTTGTGCTCTGATAAACTTCAGTCACTCTTTACTGCTGCACTGCAAGTTGGAGTGATATCACCCCCTCCCTTTCCCTCCAGCAGCCTAACAACAGAACAATAGGAAGGTAACCAGATAGCAGCTCCCTAACACAAGATAACAGCTGCCTGGTAGATTTAAGAACAACACTCAATAGTAAAATCCAGGTCCCACTGAGACACATTCAGTTACATTGAGTAGGAGAAACAACAGCCTGCCAGAAAACAGTTCCATCCTATAGTGCTGGCTCTTTCTGAAATCACATGACCAGGCAAAATGACCTGAGATGGCGCCTACACACCAATATTACAACTAAAAAAAATACACTTGCTGGTTCAGGAATGAAATGTTATATTGTAGAGTGAATTATTTGCAGCGTAAACAGTGTAATTTAGAAATAAAAACGACATTATAAAAATCATGACAGAATCCCTTTAAAGGAAAACTATACCCCCAAACAATGTAGGTCTCTATTAAAAGATACTGAGTAAAACAGCTCATGTGTAAAACCCTGCTTCATGTAAATGGACCATTATCATCATAATATACTTTTTTAGTAGTATGTACCATTGGGTAATCCTAAATAGAAAATTACCATTTTAAAAAATAAGGGCCGCCCCCTGAGATCGTACGATTCACTGTACACACATACAAACCACATGTAAGGTCACATGAGCCAATTAACAGACAGAGTTCTGCCTTTTGCTTCCTCACTTCTTCCTGTTACAGTTAGTGTTGTAGTATTTCTGGTCAGGTGATCTCTGAGGCAGCACAGATAGAGCCACGAAATGATGGTTCAAGGCAAGAGATGTAAAAGGGCAATATTTATGTAAATATATATTCCAGTTTGGTAAGATTCTATAATATGTCATTCAATTTGATTTAAACTATCTGTTGCTTAAGTATTCATTTTGGGGGTATAGTTTTCCTTTAACCCATGATGCTATTTAGACATATTCAATGCAAAAATGGAAATAATATGACATGTAATATGTAATATTACATCGTAATTTTTGTAATTCCTCAGACTCTTATCAATTGAGTGCAACAGTTATTAAGCACACAATAAAAATTAACAATTGAAGAAAAGAGCCACCTCAGCGACTTTACAAAAGCAATACATTCTAAGCACTAGTCTGCAATAAACCATATTCTCCAAATAGTGATGTTTCCATCATTTACAGACAGACTGATTAGTGGAAAGAATGAATTAATACACAGCTGGCAAAAAGAGACCATATGAATCATGTTTTTACTTCATTATGTAACTGGCAGATATTGGAAATGTCAGCACTATTTAATCCAAAAAAAATAACATTATTCAGAGCTTACGTAGATATGAGTTATTGTATTCTAAAAAAAGTGCCTGCTGCTCTACAGGCTTAGGTCGGCCGTAGAAATCAAAACAAACTTTAATGGGCAAATTAGAGAAAAATTGGTCTCTGCGTCCTTTGAAACTGTTAATTTGCTACAGAATTCTTTATTTTCAGACTACATTTATCTACTTTTTTTTTGCTATACAGTAGTTGCCTTTTCCTTACTCTAATCTTATCTTTTTTTCAGAAATTAGGAGTATAATTTGTAGATTTGTGTATCTGTCTATTGTGATTAACTGCGGCACTAATAAGATGTTACTAAAAAGTGGGGACTTAAAACTTTGCAAAACCAACCAAGGGCACCATAAATTCCCATATGAATTCACCAGCAGGTTTGTAGCCATTGTTCTGGTTGAGAAGGCTATGGGGCAAATTTACTAAGCGGTTTAAAAATTCGCCAGCTTCGCAGGCAGCGCAACACTTCATCATGCGAAAATTCGCTCAGACAACGCTAATTCACTAACATGCTGGCGAAGTTGTGCTTGCGTTAATTCGGCAAGCAGAGCGAAGTTGCGCTAGCGTTGGCTAATTTACAAACGGCGGGAAGTTAAAGTTCAATGGACGTATATATGTTGCAGCAAATACATTACATTACACAAACCCAGGGAACCTTAATAAAATAAAATAACGTTTTTATATTGCTCTACACATGAGCCCAGTGTATAGTTTATGTGTCATATGTTAGGAAATGTAGGGGGGAAGCCGGTTACCCCAAAAAATATATACGCTCTTTTGCAGCCTATCACCCTGAAAAAAGGAAAAGACGCCAGTGTTTTTTGGGACTTTGAAAAATTTTCAGCAATTTTTTTAGGAACTCCTATCTACTCTATTGCACTTCGCCTGGTCTGAGGTGGCGAAGGCAAGTCTGGCGCAAGAGGTAACGTTCAGTAAAATCCGCATCTTAGTGAATTTGCGCACTTATGCCCCTTCGCCAGAGCACAACTTCGCCTGGCGATTGAGTGTGAATGAGCACCAGCATCAGTCTCTTTCACTAGCGAACTTACGCCTACGACCGTTAGTAAATCAGCGAAGTACCAAATGACATCACGGTGGTGAATTTTCGCCACCGTTAGTCACTTCGCCCTTTAGTAAATTTGCCCCTATGATTGGATTTCACCCCAGCATCTATCAAAGCCATTAGCAGTTGGAATGGAACAGTGGAAAGAAGCAAGACATGAAAATTCTCTATTGATATAGTAAGGACACTCGAAATACAGGCAGATTGTAAAGATTGAGTGATCCTTGTAACTGGACATAATTCTCATGTTCTCACTATTGCATATGTCTAGAAAAGACATTAAAATAAAATATGTTAATTAGACAAATCATTATAGGCTTATGGTCCAAGGGTCCCATGAAAAACATCATGTTTGTGCAGCAGCAAGAGGTTATATCAGTACTATTTCAGCAGTAATATCTATGGAGGCTAAATGGCTAAATAATTATGCTTAATAACATGCTATTTGCATGCATCTGGCACACATCCGGAACATCTAGGCTTTCATTCACTAACACAGGTGCAGAAACCCAAAACAGCCAATTTGCAATAAGCTTTGATCATTTTTTATGCAGAAATAATAATAAACATCCAGTTGGTTGTTGCATGTTAATGGACTGTACTACTACCTGAGCGGAGTTTTCTACTGATCCAATCTTCCATTGGATTTCTACCATGGCCCCAATATGTGATATGCATTTTACCCATTTGCACAAATAGTTGCACCTCTGGCATGCAGCAGAGCAATGCCTGATTGTGGTGGACACAATTATTATGGAATTCTGGAAAGGAATGTTGCATTATCCGTAAAAAGCATGTGCTTATCATTTGCACTCCTTTAGTAAATAAGTTTACCATTAGACAAAAGTGGCTGGCACAGTCAGCTGCTTTAAAATATTTATTGTACGAAAATTGCATCTGTCAAAAAAGCTTACGCATTTCGTGCTTTACGCGTAAGGCTTTCTGACAGATGTAAATTTTGTATTTTTGTATTTCGAGTATCAGATCCGTTATCCAGAAACCCATTATCCAAACAGCTCCGAATTACGGAAAGGTTGTCTCCCAAAGAGTCCAATATAATCCAATAATCCAAATTTTTAAAAATGATTTCCTTTTTCTCTGTAATAATAAAACAGTACCTTGTACTTGATCCCAACTAAGATATAATTAATCCTTATTGGAAGCAAAACCAGCCTATTGGGTTTATTTCATGTTTACATGATTTTCTAGGAGACTTAAGGTATGAAGATCCAAATTACAGAAATATCCCTTATGTGGAAAACCCCAGGTCCTGTGCATTCTGGATAACAGGGCCCATACCTGTATAAATATTGTTTCTTCACGCACAGGAAATTTTCGGGAAAATGTCTTGATAAATAAGGGGGAAACACTTTGCCAGGCGTAGATTCGCCAGGACAACGATAATTCACTAGAATCTGAAGTTGCGTCCAGGGTGCTGAACGCTGGCGAAGTTGCGCTAGCGTTAAAGTTAACCTTAAAGTTGAATGGACGTATATGTTGCAGCAAATACATTACATTACACAAGCCCGGGAAACCTTAATAAAATAAAGTTGTTATAATGCCCTACACATGAGCCCAGTGTATAGTTTATGTGCCATATGTTATGAAATGTAGGGGGAAAGCCGGGTACCCTAAAAAAAATTTACGATCTTTTGCAGCCTATCACCCTGAAAAATAAAGTCGCCAGCGTTTTTGGGAAAAATGTTTATATTTTTTTTTGAGGAACTCCTATCTACTCTATTGCACTTTGCCTGGTCTGAGGTGGTGAAGGCAAGTCTTGCGCAAGAGGTAATGTTCAGTAAAATCCGCATCTTAGTGAATTTGCAAAGTTACATCCATTCGGCATAGTGAAAATTCTCCTAGCGTTAGAGTGCGAAGTAGTGCTACAGTCTATCTCCTTCGCTAGCAAATTTACGCCAGCGCCCGTTGGTAAATCGGCGCAGTCCTGAAATGACGTCACGCTGGCGAATTTTTGCCAGTGTTAGTCACTTCGCACTTTAGTACATTTGCCCCTCTGTGTGTAAATCTGGTGGGCCAATTGATGGAACACTCTGGATCTACTACTGTCACACGTGCACACGCTCCTTACACACTGACGTCAGGAGGGGACACCAGGGAGCGCACATATAGGCTTATTCATCAAAAATCGAATTTGTGAGGTTTGTGAGTTTTTTCTGCTTCGACTAAACTCACAATTTAAAAAAAAATAATGTTTGCTTATTTATGATAAAATCTGAATGTAAAAAACTCAATTGCATACAATCTTAAAAAAAACTCGAAAACCTCTCCGACCTGTGTTGGGTCTGTGCATTGCTTACATTTCCTACGTCTTAGCATCAACAGGCAAAGCCCAACAAATGTGCATCTTGGACACATCTGCATGATAGATTTCTGTATCCGTAATAATATAATAAATATATTCCCACCCTCAGAATAACTGATTCAATTTACATTCAAACCACAGACATTCACTGTCCACAGTCTCTGTACGTTTTCTTACTCTTATCAACCGCATCCTGATTCAGCTCCCACCTCTGCCTCCTACTCATGCGGAGGCTGAGAGAATACATTTATTGCTGATATCCACTATATTTTGAAGGTGCATTCACTTCCTGGGGTTTGGAGCACACATGTTTTGGAATTTAATCAGATAACTGTCATTTTCTCCTTGTGCAGTGTTCCATCCACCATGCTGTTTAGCGCAGAGAGGAATTATTCTCTCCTTTTCTTGTGCAGCTTTATTAGATTTAAGCAATATTATCCACAGTGCTACCTGTAGTGACCACATACATTTGTTTTTGTTAGCCCAAAGTCTGCCTCTAAACAATCTGAATAAAGTAGGGAATAAAGGTATATAATGAGATATAACTAGTATTAGCACTAGTTGTTTGCAGTAACACAGCATTGCTTGCTTTGGGGGACACACTAACTGCTTTATTCCCTATATATATATATATATATATATATATATATATATATATATATATATATATATATATATATATATATATAGTGCTAAGGCAGAGCTTTCATAGCTTCTGTATAACACATTTAACATTGTGCTGAATAGCTATTCTTCAATACAAACCCATCATTTATTACGTCTATTTTTGTCATTTTGCTTATAATTATGAATTGTAATTAAAAGGAATTGCGTTATACTGCATTTGCTGTGCATACGAGGAGGAGAAAAGGGTCATTTGTGAAAGAACAGTTTGCCAGAACCAAGAATCCTATAGAAGTGCATAAAGAGCTGTGGAGTCCTCCTGGCCTAACTGTGCTGTAGTGTTGTAACTTTTTGTAAGGCTATAGTAAAATTAGTGGCTCCGTTACTCTGACTAGCAGCTTTACCCCAAATATGTGCTAAGTATTTGGGGGGGGGTGAGCCCTGGCAACGGTGTGGAGGCAGGGTGTTTACAACTGTAAGGGGCAGTCTAATTCTTAAATTCGATTTTTGATGTTTTTTTTAGTGTAAATCGACTAGGGAATAGTCCAAATTGGAACCAAATTTGAAAAAAAATTGAGAATCAAAATTTATAATGTCTTTTTAAAAATGTAACTTCGACTATTCGCCATCTAAAACCTGCCGAATTGCTGTTTTAGCCTATGGGGGACCTCTTAGAACCAATTTGGAGTAATTTTTTTGGGGGGAAACATTGAATCAAATTCGATCTAATAAAATCCAAATTTGATTAGAATTATCGAATACAGCCTATTCACCCGAAGTTAAAAAAACTGGATTTTTTTTTTAATTCGAATTTCAAGTTTATGGGAGTTTAAAATAACCAAATTCGACCCTTGATAAATCTGCCCCTAACTGGATGCAGTGCACAATAATTTGGCTCTAGTGGTTCTTGCAACTTAACCATAGAACTTGTTTTTTTAAGGAAAAATAATCCACATAGGAGTTCAGATAGAGATAAGAAGGAACATAGCATCAGTGGATAATAGGGTTGCCACCTTTTCTGGAACAAAATACCGGCCTTCATATATTCTTGAAGTGTTTTCCTATTAATAACATTGGCATCAAGGATCATTTTTACCGGCCAGGTGGCAACCCTAGTGGATAAGAATATACTCACAGCACCAATCTCTGCAGGGTAGAATACACAGTGTCTACAGAACTACTTCCAGATTTCAGCCTTCACCCTAAGTGGGGCTGCCTCTCTAGAGTCTAGAGACCTAGAGTCTATACTCTAGCTCTAACACTTAGTCCCTACTTCTGGGCAAGAAGTACCCGGGATCATAATCACACTCAACACTCTTCGGTGGAACCTCAGCTGCTCAGATAAACAGCCCTGACTATTTATCACTCTTAGAATGATCTATGAAAGTGAGTAGCCTATCCTTACTAGACCTGACCTTATCTAGGTTCCACTTAACTTCCTGCCTACTCAGCTAAGGGGACTAACAAAATGTACCCTTAACACATGTGCTCCGCTTATAAATTATTGAACACTGCCGTCTAATGGCTAAACTTGGGAAAGCTAGTGGTCAATATGTGACCCAGGAAGAGGAGTCTAGCTCCTGTATAACTAAGGGGCCCTTCAGTGACCATACTTTAGGGGAATGCGCTATAAATGGGGAATACATTTATTGGTCCCCTACATTTTCTTTCAGCCTTTGATAAAAAGTACCCTGAAGAAATAACATACAGGGGCTAGGAGTGAAGGGCTAAAAATTACAGACTGATAAAAAGCAGAAAGCATCATATAGTCAGAAATAGAAATGAGTATGGAAATAAAAAAGGATACAATTAAAAACTAGGGAAAGATAAGAGAACAGAAGAAAAGAATGATAGGAAAAGAAGGGAAGATCATAAAAGAAAAGAGAGAAGAAGGGCCTAAAAGAGCATACAACAGAATGTCAAAATGAAAACTAGGAACGGCTTGAAAGACAGAGCAGAAGAGAAAGTAGGAGGAGAGGAGAGAAGTGTGGAAGATAAGCAAACAAAAAGTGGAAGAAGCTTAATACATACATAAGTTTGCGAGTTGCGTGCAGTGAGCGGGGCTTTGGGTTTTTGGTGCTGCACACTGGAGAGTCTTTGGCAGAGAGGGACTGACCATATTGTATGGGGCCCTAAAACGTCCAATGCAAATACCAGAGAATAAACAAGCTGCATAAGCTAATTTCTTGCGTCACCCAAAGCTTTTTGCTCAGACTGCAATAGCACATTGAATAGTCTGCATACTTAATTTACAAAAATTTGGAATATTAAATGCACTTAGCAAAATGCCCTATGCACTCAAGTACAATCCAAAAAGAAGCTGTTTTGTGCCCAAAGACTCATCTAAAAACATCATGGTTTCACATGAAAGAACATGGATATGTTAATCGTTTAGCGCGTGACCTTGCAGAGAAGCGCAATTAAATACACATAACCCTCCCTGTGTTTAATTCTTTTCCTACAAAAGTGAGATTTGATATTATAAATCAGTCACAACATTTTAAAGTAACTAAAAACAACCCGTACACCTCACGGGCTCTGGCAGCAACCTAAACAACTGTTAGTTACACATTTTAATGGGGATTCCCAGTTAACACAGTCAACCACTTTGCACAATGTGCCATCACCACAGGCCTAATTTTATGCTTGTTTTTTTGCAGCTTTAGTGCTGTACAAATTTTAATATGTCTTTCAAAATGAAGAGCAACAAAAAAGCAAAAACAAGAAAAGTGCAAACGGTTCCACACTGAGCAGTCCATTAATATTGCTTATAAATTAAAAGCAAGAAAATTGTACTGGAGCCCAGTATCTTCTAGTTCGACCATTGAATCTGTACGTTCAGCACTTTTTTTTTTATTTGTATTTTTATATTCAGATCTTTCAATAAATTCAATGACATTCATGGTTTTACAGTTTGTGAGTTTAGTCGTGGTTTCAAAAACCTCTAGAACCACTAAAATCTGACAATTAATAAATGAGACTCCGCATGAAACGTAAATTATGGGGTAGGACAGGGGATGCTTACCTCCTGGTATGTGGCCTGTTATCCAGAATGCCCAGGACCTGGGGCTTTCTGGATAACAGATCTTTCCATAATTTGGATCTTCATACCTTAAGTCTACTAGAAGATAGGGATGCACCAATTCCAGGTTTCGGTTCAGGATTCGGCCTTTTTCATCAGGATTCGGATTAGGCCGAATCCTTCTGCACTTCTGATCCGAATCCTAATTTGCATATTCAAATTAGGGGCGGGGAGGGAAATGCCATTACTTTTTATCACAAATCACGGAGGTAAAAGATGTTTTCCCCTTCCCACTCCAATTAGGTTCGGAATTCAGCCGTATCTTTTGCTTAGGATTAGGGGGTTTGGCCGAAACCTAAAATGTGGATTTGGTGCATCCCTACTAGGAAATCATGTTAACATTATATAAACCTAATAGGCTGGTTTTGCTTCTAGTAAGGAGTAATTACATCTTAGTTCGGATGAAGGAAACACATTTTTTATAATTGGATTATTTGGATAAAATTAAGTCTATAAGAGATGGCCTTCCTGTAATTTGGAACCTTCTGGATAACAGGTTTCCTGATTCGATATAAGTATAGATATGTAGTGATGGGTGAATCTAACCCGTTTCTCTACACCAAAACGCATTCAAGTCAGTGGGTGTTTTTTCTAACCGTGCAAAAAATTTTTACTATCCATTAGGGCCTATAGGTGCTTTTGTTTCTAGGCGAAACGTGGCAAAATATTTGGCTCATCCCCATATATTGTATATTTGTACGGTAGCAAATTAAGCCACACACTCAAAAAGTAGAAGCACAGAAATCAGTTTTACATATTATTTTACTGTGCACAACCCAAGACTATATCCCACATATGTAATAAAAGACTTTGGGGCATATTTATCCAGGGTCGAATTTCAAATTGAAAAAACTTCGAAATTCGAATTCAAAAAGACTAAGCGAAATCAAGTCAAAGTTTTTTTTTGGTCGAAAAGGTCCATTTTCGATCTAATAAGTCCGTATTCGGCTGAATTCGAATTGTACGAATCGAAGGAAAAGCACCTTAAATGACATTATCCCCCGATAGTAGTATTTGTTGATGGCCATAGGAAGTGAAAACTAACTGAAATTCATTGTAAAAAGGGTGGTTCACATTTAAGTTAACTTTTAGTATGTTATAGAATGTCCTATTCCTAACATCTTTGCAACTGGTCTTTATTTTTTTTATTTATTTACCTTCTACATCTTTCCAGTTTTATAGATAGTTCCTTTCATAGACCCATGCCGACCTGCCCCGCTGATATTGTCACAAAAGGGGCATGGCTATAAAGTCGGAAGCCAGCATTTGAAGGTGGCGGGCAGGGAAGAGCTCAACCTGCACCTGCCTACCACCTGCGAAGAGGAATGGGAGGTCAGCCTGAACCCGCCCGACACGTGTGTATTGGGCTGACCCACACATCACTACTGCTGATCAAAAGGCTAAATAACTGAAAAAACGGAAAATCAATGTCTATGTACTCAAAGTTAATGTAAAAATGAGCAACCCCTTTAACAGAAGGACCCATGTTCACGCACAGTATGCACCTTGGTTAGTATTTTAATACAAGACACAAGACAATTATGCAGCGACAGTATACCTAATACGTCTCCAGATAATCTATCGGTAATAGAAACAAGTACCCAGCAGTAATGATTGCTTTAAGCTGTACAGTATTTCTTAGTACATGTATTAAAATAAGGTCACGGTGACACAAGGAATAGTACAAGTGTCTCTGGCAAGTTCAAGCTGAAGAGCTGCCATCAACATTGCTTTACTATCATGCTGTCCTGTTCGCAGCCAATGTTGATGTAGCAAAGCATTGTCAGATGAAATCAGCCGGTGAGACACAAGATACTTTGCTGAGCGCTAGTTGGTTGACTGCCAAGGAACAACTGTCATATCTTTAGCAGCTGTCTCCTTCCCACGTAAGGAAAAAATTATAATCAGGATGTGCGAAGCACTGGTATACCTCAATGACAGCTAGCCAAAACTAAGCCTCTTTAGCTAAGGCAACATGCTCAAGTGTGGCTTTCAGCATCCCTCCTAAGCCCAGCATCTGGAAGGTTGATACTTACAGCATTTATAAATGGTCATTTTTGACCAGATACATACAAAAAAAGCAATGGAACTTACCTAAACATCATTTTAAGGAACAATGATAAGGACAATGGTATGCTCCCTAAGAAATTTTGTAGCATATATGCCCAATTATCATGTTTTCAGGCAAAAACTGCCTAACCGGGCTCAGTTGCTAGTGCTTTCAGTTGGTTCTCCTCATAGAGGACAAAGGAATGGCATTGCCTTAACAGGAGAGAGAATAGTAGAACATAGCAAGAAGAAGATATGTATGTACATATATTAGGTGCAGCCTTTTATTTGCGACCACTACCCAAAACACTAACCTTTCACCCTGAAAAACCCTTTCATCCAGGGTGGAAAGAGAAGCCACGCAAAGAAATCGGAAGACGGAAGAGGATCGCTCCGTGGTGCTCACTGGTATAACCCCGGGCCGGTGCAGTTTTCTGCTGATAGGAGCACCAGCCCAGGGTTTCAGGTAAGACAATACAATCACTTGGGGGTGCCTAACATTTGGCACCCCCAAGTGCACAAAGACTTTCCTTCTCTTTTAAATCAGTAGCAAACTTTGCACCTTTTATTACATTTCCCTAAGAAGAAGGTTAAGAGGCTTTTGATGCGACCTGCAGTTTAGTGATGTGTGGGTCAACAAAAATTCGACCCACACCTGACCCTAACCCACCCACTCCCAAGCCACACCTGAACCTAACCAGGCCAGCACCTCCATTTATAGACCAAGCCACCCATCTCTGATGTCACGAAATGGGGTGGGGCAGGTGTGCACCTATAAATGGATGGCAAAAGCCAGCAGAACAGTGGCGGAACTACCAGGGGAGCAGGGGGTGCGAGCGGGCCAGGGCCCGCACCCCCTCAGGGCCCCACGGCAGCCCGCGCACCACTGAAAATGCGGGCGGTACGAAGGGGGGCGGGGCCCGGCTGCGCGTCACACACCAGGGCCCGCCCCCTCTAGTTACACTACTGCAGCAGAATAAGATCACAGTCGGGGAGAGAGAGGAAGAAGAGCTCAATCTGAACCTGAAGTCACCCCGAACCATAACTTACTATTAAATAAATCGAATAGGTGAACGTTGTTTTTAATTAATGTTTCTGTTTTTTCCACCTTAGAGAAAAATGAATGGGTAGAGAGGTAAGAGTATATTTGCTTTGTTTTATTTAAGTTTTGTTTTGAGTCAACTAAATAGGAAGACACCAACATAACAATAAGAGTAGTGATCCGAGTACTGTCAGCATTCTGAATTTGCCCAAGGCTAACGACAGATACTTCTTACAGTGACAGCTCTTCTTCTTTTCCAACAGAAAAAGAAAGTAGACGTGCAGTATTTTATTTAGGATTAACAATGTGACAGTTGATTGGCATTCGAAATTTTATGATATATGTTTCATTGTGTACAGTGTATAATAGAACTGAGGAAGCGACCTAATGCTGGACTCATTCACATTTCATTCTTAGAGAACTAAACCCCCCCACCAAAAGCCCCCCACTAAACTTTCAGGCACTGCCCCCCTCCCTTGGCCCAGCTGCGCATGCTCCCGCTGGCTTTGCGTCAGTGAAGAGACCCAAAGACAATATGAAGAGCCAGAAGATGGTACCTGGGAGCTCCATTGCTATTCTTTGCATATAAAGGACATTAAATAAATCTTCTTTAAGAGGCGTACCTTTTCTAGCATTAGTGTTTGCTTCAACTCCGGTGTATGTTCAAGCAATCGTGAGATCTGTAGTGTTGCTCCAGGAAAAAACGCAGAGTAAGAAAAGAAAAACTCCCAAAATGCAACGCTCCTGCACCAAGACCAAGACTGCAGATTCTGCACACTAGAGTGATAAGAAGGCAGCCATACGCATTACTCAGCGTGTTTACACCTAGAACCAACGCAGCAGCTTTTTAGACGAGCTTGCGTCCAGGGTGGGAGGAATAATTTTGACGCATGAGCATTTGATTCACCCACGCCATCTCAATGTCACGAAACTGAAAATGGCGGTGCCGATTAGGAAGATATGCTGGAAGACTCACTGAAGCAGGACAGGACAGCAGAGCGCTTTATCAGAGAACAAACTTAGCTATCACGTACATCATGGGACACTCTATTAAATTATATGGGAATTATTGAAATACTTTCCTTGTCCTTAAACGGTAAATTTGTTTTTTAAACTAATGCGTGGGAGGGGGCAATGCCTGAAAGCTTAGAGGGGCTTTTGGTGGGGGGGGGGTTAAGTTCTCCTTTAACATGGCCATAGACATTACAATTACAATCTTTCCTGTGACCATTGATTTATTATTAGTACAGACATGTTAGAGCTGAATTGTCAGTTATACAGGCAAATCGTCATCTATCTGACAATTCAGCAGGAACAGTGGCCGATGTTCGGGCGTCTTCGAAGGCACCCAAACAAAATTGTCAGACCTGCCTGATCAACGAGCCAGCCGATAGCCAAGTCTTCTGCCGATATCAGTCGGCTTGTCTCCCGCCATACAATATTATCTGTGCGTCTATGGCAAACTTTGCTTCCTATGGGAGAGACCTGGGTGTGTAGAAGAATCAATTGTACTCAATAAATAAGCCACATTTTCAGCTTGAAAACTAGAAATTCACCTTTCAAAGTTACCAGGGTTGCTTTTTGCCTGGCAAGGTTCTCCCTTTGCTTTGTGTCAAAAAAGTACTATTTTTCATATAATGATTTCATGTGAATACTGGGGCACTTGCAATCTTCAGCTGGCCCTTCATATACTGTAGATTCTTGAATCCTGGATAAATGTTATTTGAAAAAAAACAGCAAGTTTTGTATCAGTCCAGAAAACCAAGAGCAAACAAAAAATGGCTTTCCTCTCTCATTTATCTTTTATTCCCTATTAATAAAATTGGTATCCGGAAACCCATTATCCATCATCTCCCATAGACTAAATTGAAATAAATAATAGTTTAAATGTCCTTTCTTTCTCTCTCTACTAATACACAGTGCCTTCTACTTGATCCCAATTAAAAAAATAATTAATCCTTACTTGAGGCCAGGCAATCCTATACAGGCAATTTCCTGTTATCTGGAAACCCATTATGTACAAAGCTCCAATTTACAGGAATGACATCTACCATAGACTACATTTTCATAAAAAAAAATCATATTTTTAAAATGTATTTTCTTTTTTTCTATAATAATAAAACAGTACCTTGCGCTTGATCCCAGCTAAAATATGATTAACCCTTATTGGAGTCAAGACAATCCTACTGGGTTTCAATTAATGTTAAAACCATTTTTAGTAGACTTAAAAATGACAGAATTACGGAAAGACTCCTTATCCGGAAAACCTTCTGTTTGGAGGATTCTGGATTACATACCTGTAACAAATGTATTTTTTTTTCCTGGGCTGATTGCTACAAACCCAGACTAATATTCAATAAACGTCATGCGAGAACTTTAGAGGTAGCTCTTCACTCTCACAGGTTTCCTCATAGCCCATACAGTATATATTCCAGTTTAATGCTCTGTGCTGGGTTCATCTTCCCAATATTATGCTGATTTGCTTTTTTCAGTAATTAAAAAAAATGCTTTACTTGATGATAAGTAGACTATCATAAATACATATTGGGACACACTAACAGTGTCAGACTGGCCCGGCGGGACACCGGGAAAAAACCCGGTGGGCCCCGACCCTCGTGGGCCCCCGCCGGGCCAGACCCCCTCTAATAGTATAAAAAGTTTCCTGCGATGCGCATCGCATCAACGCTTGCGCATGCGCAACGGCGCTTGCGCATGCGCAACGGCGCTTGCGCACCGAGAAGTGCGCTCGCGCATGCGCATGGCGGCGTTCGAGCGGCGCAGTAGGGGGGCGGGGGGCCCTGGACCAGCAGTCCCCGGTCCCCCCAGTCCGACCCTGCACACTAAACTGTGCCTCTAAATTACAGACATAAAGTACTTTTCCTAATCTGTAATATATATGTGTAATACATAAAATCTTGTATGACAAGATGATTAACAGTAAAGCAGAGGCGCATGTAGATGTAATAGGGTGAGTGATTGTCAGGAAGGGGTGGAGTCAGAAATAAAACACATTGTAAGAATATACATTTGGCATTTCAGTGTGCAGAATATAGAAATACACAGAAAATATGAATTATTTTTGAGAAATACCGGTTTTAAATGACAGAGCATTGAAAGTAAGAAAACGAAAAAGTTTATATTAAACTTAATGATTGATAGGGGATGACTAATAATACTGGATAAAATTAGTAATGCTTGTGACAAAGACTGGAATGACACACCTAAGCAAAATGCCATATTTATCAAGCATCATCATCATTTATTTATATAGCGCCGTCAAGATACGCAGTGCTTTACCTTAGTTATAACAAACATGGAATAAATGGTGGATAAAAAACTGTTAAAAAGGGTTACAGAGTACAATAGGATTAGAGGGCCCTACAAATTAGAGTTTACAAAATAAAGGTTGGGGTACAATTGAGACATTAGGATTTTAGAAACAATTTAGTGATTTATGATACAGAAATTATTGACTACGGTAATTAAGGTACATTGAATAAGCTTCTTTAAACAGGTGGGTCTTTAAGGAGCATTTGGAAGTTTGTAAAGAAGGAGAAAGTCTGACAGCTCGAGGCAGAGAGTTCCAGAGTATAACAGAAGCCCGAGAGAAGTCTTGTAGACGAGAATGGGCAGAAGTGATGAGAGGAGAAGTGAGACGAAGATCAGAAGCAGAGCGAAGGTTGAGTGAAGGAGTGTATTTGGAGATCAGAGAAGAAATATAGGGGCTTCATTATTAAGGGCCTTGAATGTGAGTGTTAGTAATTTGAATTTGATTCTAGAGGAGATTGGAGCCAGTGAAGGGACATGCATATGGGAGCAGCGAGATGAATGAGTCTAGCAGATTGGAGTTGTGAAAGGTGACTTGTTGGAATACCTGTGAGCAGTAGGTTGCAGTAATAAAGGCGGGAGATGATGAGAGACTGAATCAGTGTTTTAGTCTTGAATACGACAAGATTTTGCAAGTGTTTGGATGTGTGGTGAAAAAGACAGATGCGAGTCTAGTATAACTCCTTGGCAGCGTGCCTGTGTGGTGGAATAAAAGGTGGTGTTGTTTACTGTGAGTGATATGTGAGGGACAGGGGAAGATCTTGGAGGAAATTTAATGAGTTCTGTTTTTGAAAGGTTCAGTTTCAGGTAGCGCTGTGACATCCAGGAAGACCACAAGCAGGCCTGTCTAATGTGGGCATTCGCCTCCAAACCTCAATGCATATCATATGACTGTCAAGGTCTGTGAGAGCTTTAATGGCTCCCAGCGGCAGGGTTGCACACACCACTATGTACACTGACAGCTGGAAGAGCCCATAACTAGCTGGAGTTCAGTGACACAAACAAATGCCACAACACTGATGTTTTGCTGAAAATGCGTCGAAAATTCGCCTGAGAAAAATCCGTTGTGACAAAAAAAAATTGGCACTCCTTCAAAATTGACACAGATAAAAATGTTTACGCGTCAAAATTATTCGGACGCCCATTGACTTTAATGCATTTTGACAAAGTAGTTGCGTGTAGAAAAATGTCGTGCGTCAAAATTATTGTCTCCACCTAGTTATTATTATCTCCACCTAAATTTTAATGAAAGTCTTTTGTAAATAACCCCACAGTTCAAATCTAAATTCGATCTATTTGGGTTAACACATTTCTCATACCTCCCAACATTTTGGAAATAGAAAGAGGGACAAAAAGAATTGCCGCATGGAGCGCGGTGAAAATGTTTTGACTACGCCACCCTAATTACCATGTTCATTACCCCAAACCTTGGCAGGTTATGAAAGTGGAACACATTTCTGTGATCTTTTTGTGTTATTACAGTTTTGCTAATGAAGGTGTATTGCCCTTTTAGCTGTAAGACCTACTTCCTCCGTTCTTAAAATTGTTACAAAAGTATCTAAGTGCACCTGCCACGTATTCTGGGCTCTCTGCCAAAAGCCAATTAAGGTAGTAACTTTGAGAAGAGAAAGTCGGGACTTTTCAGTAACAAACCCGGGACTGCTGGTGGAGCTGTCAAAATCAGGGCTTTCCCAAAAAAAAACGGGACAGTTGGGAGGTATGCATTTTAATATGACTGTGTTCAACTGCTTACTTAACAAGAGCCGTGGTTACCTAGGAATGCTAGTTCTGTTATAACACATTGATCTATATCTATATGTTCACAAGATGCTTAGTTCAGGGCCAGCATTACAGATCAGGATATTACAAAAAGATTGGGGGTCTCAGGAATTTCCTGCCAACCTTCGGGCTGGGGGGGGGGTCATGCCACAACTGCAGATACAGAAGTATGTTTAATTTGAAAAGAAAAAGGGAACAACATTTTAGGGTCCCCTTCATCTACATCTACTTTTAATTTGTAATTGCTCCATCACTGCAGTACATCTGGGTCAGCAAATAAATATTTGTTGCAGCCTGAAATTATTTACTGTTTTTTCCCTGGTGAAAAAAGGTTTTAGAACACCGAGATACAAATGGTGAGCTGTGAAGGTTACGGTTTAATTTAATTATTCATCCATGTACAGGCAAGATCTGAAAAATTGCATTCAGAACATAAATATACTTAAACGTCAAGGAACAGATGGTCTGTGATACTTAAAGGGCATGTAAAGGCAAAAAAATAAAATCCCATTTTTACTTTCTTTAATGAAAAAGAAACCTATCTCCAATATACTTTGATTAAAAAATAATGACTGTATGCAGTAAAGTTCTCCCTTCATTTACTGCTGTGGATAGGAATTGTCAGATGGTCCCTAACTGCTGAGCAGGGAAACAATCATACTTATGAACAGCAGGGGGAGCCCCCGCCTTACTTCCCAGCCATGCAGAACTCAAGCAGCTTTGTTTATGACGATCCCTAAGCAGCCCAGACCACACTGAGCATGTGCACTTAGTCTTAGTTTTGCAAAAATGTTTAACAAAGTTACAAGATGGCGACCCCCTGTGGCCAACTTTGAAAGCATAAATTATTTGTTTGATTAGGATTGTGGTGCAGTAAGTTCATGTTTATACTTAGTATATAAAATACAGCATTTCTAGCCTTATTCTATTTTAGACTTTACATGCCCTTTAAGGTGGCCATACACGGGCAGATAAAGCTGCCGATATCGGTCGTTTAGACCAATTTGACAGCTTATCTGCCTGTGTATGGGGGTTTCCGACGAGTCTTCCCGATCGATATCTGGCCACGATATTGATTGGGAAGGTTTGATTTTTACCCGACCGACCCGTCGGAGCCCCTTGGCGTATTGTAATCCGATCGTTTGACCATACGGCTGAACGTTCGGATTCATACACAGTAATCATTAAAAAAATCTTTTATTTTTTTTAAATATTTAATATACAGTATGGAAATGCACTGATACCCATGCCTCCTTGTTTAGAATCCCACGTTTATTTTAAACTTTATAACGCTAATGCCAATCTAAGACTTAGAAGACCATTATTTCTTTTAAATTAAAAGACAGCTAAGGCCATTCTCTCTCACATTCACATACCTCCGAAATATTTGGGAAAAAAAAGAGGGACAAAAAAGTTGGCACTTGTAGCGAGGAAAAATTTGGTTTGACCATGCCCCTTTTTTGTGGCCACACCCCCAAATTACCATGTTCATTTTACTAAATTTGGCAGGTAATGAAAGTTTGAACATATTTCTGTGTTTTTTTCAGTTATTACAGTTTTGCTAATGAAGACGAACTGCCCTTTAAGCTGTGAATCTAACATTTCCCTAGGGACCTGTTATCTTATATTGTTACAAATACTTATTTGCTTATCTCAAAATTGTTACAAAAGTATCTTATCTTATCTTAGGAAAACGGGACAGTACAAATGAGGGACTTGGGTTGAGCTGTCAAAAGAGGGTCTGTCCCTCTAAAAACGGGACAGTTGGGAGGTATGCATTCTGTTTTTCAAGTGTCTTATAATGGCTTCACTATTGTCATTCCTACAATTGTCAGAATGCATTTTTCTTTCTCATTACCAATAGTTTTCCAGAGAGCTAAACTATAGTGCCAATATGCTACAGAGCTCACATTCTCATATGTACTTTTATGTGTTCCAAAAGAAGGGGGCATAGGCATATTCTTAGTTTTTTTTTCTTTGGACTGGGGTAATGTAAGGTCAGATGGGGCCATATGTGGCTTCAGCCATGAGTAAGATGAGAGGAACCTTAGTGAACTTATCCAGTACGGAAATGTTAGCACAATTCACAGTTATGTGTCCTTATCGTGAAAATGAAAATATAAGCTTCCTCACACTAAAGTAAGAAACTTTCTAAATACAATCAATTAAAAACTCGGCACTGTTGCTGAAATAATCAAGTTTATCTTCACTATTCCTCTCTCAGCATCTGTCTCTCTTCATTCTCTCTACATGGGTTGGGTGTCAGATAATTAATCCAATATATTCAGGGTCAGACTGGAAAAAACCCGGTGGGCTGGACCCTCGCCGGGCCAGACCCCCTCTCTCGACATTCGGTTGCGTATGTGCGCCGATCGATACTCGGCACATGACAGTAGGGGAGCAGGGGGGGGCTGGAGGGGGGCCCTAGACAGCAGTCCCAGTGGGCCACAGTCCCCCCGAGTCTGTCCCTGAATATATCTTATAGGGGGGCTCCCTTTCCTAGCAGATGAATTAGAGCTCACTCAAATAACTGATTCCAGTACAAACAAAATCTAACAAAATAACTGCCATTTGCACAAATTCTGCATGTAGAGAGACATGATGTCTGGTGACATCTAATACATCTTCTAAGCAGAAGGAGCCCCCTATAAGATATATTGGATCATTCATCTGACACCCAACTCCTGAAAGAAGACAGAATGAGGAGAAACAGATGCTGAGAGAGGAATAGTGGAGATAAACTCGATTATTTCAGAAACAGTACAGAATTTTCAATTGATTGTATTTAGTAAGTTTATTATTTCAGTTTGCTGAAGCTTATAATAAATTGTCATTTTCGCGATAGTTCCTCTGGTACTCTAAAAGATACATGTCTGCACCCATGAATGCTTAATGCTCTTTTCCACAACACCAGAGACCTACTGTGATTATTCATTACTCCGCAGTCTATAAAATAACACCAACAAAATGAAATATTCCTTTAAGTGAGCAGGAAATTCTTGAGACTGAGCCATAGCAACCTTTAAAGAAGAAACATGTTTGTGTAAAAATAGACTTTTCCTTAGAAAGGTTAGAATGCCTTGTATTATTGGCAGGGCTTAGAGGAACGCAGTGTTATGCAACACTGGGATCACTGCCCTACTAACAATGCAAAGAGCTAGGCAAGACTTATTTTAACATTTCACTTCCACTGGCAGATGGTTTCTAATATGTTAAATAAGCAGTCATCTGTTCTTTGTGCTGATCTCATGCTGTGGTTGAAAGGATTTTAAGGACTTGCTGGAGATCACCCAATTTAGGTGAAAATACCCATCAACATTCCTTTCAGATATCAGTTATTGTGCCCCATGGCACAATATTTTTAGGTCGCCTTTACCATAGGGGCGCTGAGCTGCTTAAAACACAACTAATGAAATTGTTAATCAGTAAATATTCTTTGGGATCCTTGCCACGCTGCTTCATTCCACCGCTCTTTGAAACACTTCAGTAACATAGCAGCCACATTTACTATATGTTGAGGTTGACAAGGACAGCTGGAGGCAGAAAGATAACTAGAAGTTGCTGATCCCAGCAAAAAAATTTTATGGGCCACCCATAATCTGGTGAAGGTGACCTGTCTTACAAACGTGTTTTTAAAAGGCACATCAGTCAGGGGCACTCTAGACACCCCAGATGCCCAGGCTCATATTTGTAGGAAGGCCACAAAGGTCTGTGTCTAGTGTGGCAAAATTTTAGGGCCACCAAACCGCATTCAGATTTTTTCAGAAGCACTGGCAACATGCAGCTCTTTGAAGAGATACTGTCATCAGTTAATAGTGCTGCTCCAGCAGAATTCTGCACTGAAATCAGTTTCTCAAAAGAGCAAACAGAATTTTTTATATTTAATTTTGAAATCTGATATGGGGCTAGACAAATTGTCAGTTTCCCAGGTTCTCCCAGTCATGTGACTTGTGCCTGCACTTTAGGAGAGAAATGCTTTCTGGCAGGCTACTGTTTTTCCTTCTCAATGTAACTGAATGTGTCTCAGTGGGACAGTGGGTCACTTGTGCTCTGATAAACTTCAATCACTCTTTACTGCTGTACTGCAAATTGGAGTGATATCACCCCCTGCCTTTCTCCCACAGCAGCCTAACAACAGAACAATGGGTAGGTAACCAGGTAGCAGCTCCCTTACACAAGATAACAGCTCCCTGGTAGATCTAAGAACAACACTAAATAGTAAAATCCAGGTCCCACTGTGACACATTCAGTTACATTGAGTAGGAGAAACAACAGCCTGCCAAAAAGCATTTCTCTCCTAAAGTGCTGGCTATTTCTGAAAGCACATGACCAGGCAAAATGACCTGAGATGCATCTACACACCAATATTACAACAAAAAAATACATTTGTTGGTTCAGGAATGCAATTTTATATGGTAGAGTGAATTATTTGCAGTGTAAACAGTGTAATTTAGAAATAAAAACTACATCATAAAAATCATGACAGAATCCCTTTAAAGGAGACTAAACCCTAAAAATGAATAGGGCTAAAAATGTCACGGTTTATATACTGAACGTATTGCACCAGCCTAAAGTTTCAGCTTGTCAATAGGAGTGATGATCCAGGACTTCAAACTTGTCACAGGGGGTCACCATCTTGGAAAGTGTCTGTGACACTCACATGCTCAGTGGTCTCTGAGCAGCTGTTGAGAAGCTAAGCTTAGGGGTCGTCACTAATTATCCAGCAGAAAATTAGGTTTGTCTGTAATATAAGCTGATGCTATAGGACTGATTATTAAATTCTGATGCTAATTGCACTGGTTTCTGTGCTGCCATGTAGTAATTATCTGTATTAATTACTAATCAGCCTTAAACTGTGACATTTCTATGTGTACTGTATATTGTGAGTGGGTCCCTAATCTCAGTAAGTGACAGCAGCACAGAGCATGTGCAGTGAATCAGCAGAAAAGAAGATGGGGAGCTACTGGGGCATCTTTGGAGACACGAATCTATACTGCTAAAGGGCTTTGGTTGCCTGAGGCTCGTACAGAACCTCAAAACATAATGTACAACATTTCTAGCTACTTTTTTAGTTTAAATTAAGTCTCCAGGAGGTGGGGCAGGCGTGAGGACCCTCTGGCCTATTGGCGGCCAAATTAGAAATCTGAGACTGCAGATTTCACAAAAGCTACTTTGTCAATTTTCACACTCCTGGCTGGGTGGATGCACAGTGGGTCTCCTTTATAAAGACCATGCTAAACCTACATCTGCAGAACCAGACGTTTAATGGTTCTGAACGCTGTATTAGAAAAGTTCCAGTTATTTTCAAACAGTGACCCTCTTCTGTAAACTCAGTATAAAATCGGCAGATTGCCGTTAATGGCTGTATTACAACAGCAGTGGTTCAATAGATTCTACATTTGTAGCCATTCATTACATTTCCCATCACATCCAATTTACAGCATCACTGCAGATCATGAGGGAACAAGCAGCAAGGGAATTTATGCCCATTCCAGAAAGAAATCAATTGCTGGCCCAAAGCATAACACCGCTGCCACCACCCACTCTTAACAGAAACACTATTAACATTTCCAGGTTAACCTGCCCTTTAAATGAAAATGTGTCTCTAGCAAGTCTATTACCCTAATGTTACTAACTTCAGGCAAATAAACAGGGATGCCCACAGCTGGAAAGCTACATTTGTGGGACTGCTACAACAGAGCCAAGCGCCTGTTCTTTTAGCAAAGTTCCAATTTAGATGTGCATGTTAATGAAGGGCATGCTGGGTCAGGGACAACGTGCTGCTGGTGCATTGATGTAAAACGTCTTGCCGTCTCAGCAGGAATGTTCCCCACTCTGTAAGTTGTGTCAATATTGGGACTGTGCTATTAACAAATGTTCTCTACGCCCCCATCAATATCCTGAATAAAATATGTGCAGGTTCCTACTTGTGCTTACAACCACTTGCAGAATGGGGAGAGGAGTGGTTGCAGCTAAATTAGCACAGGTCTGAGCGAGTAATCACCTAACTGGATTAATAGAATTACAAAGTTTACATTCATATAAATCCACGCACACACAGACATGAACACACAGCTGATCAGGGTGTGTGTGTGTTTGTGTACAAGCCAATAGTGGAAATCTACATTCATTAGGCTAAATGGCTAAACGTTTAAAGTCCGATACTCGCTAGTCAGAAGCCTCCAATACCAAGAACATATTAATTTGCCCCTCCTTTAAGCCCACGGGGGGAATGTAATTAAAGTCGCAATGAGAAAAACCAATAAGAATCCACATCTCACAATGTAATATTGTTCCTTAAACTGTTATTGCATTGCGAATTTTAATTGCGCACTCTTAAGAAGTGCTTGAAGGTGTCGTAATCTTTTGGAGCAAACATAACGACTTTTTCCAGTAAGAAGTTTTATTACATTTACTGCGCATTGGCGCAAACGATAAAATTCGCAAACGTTCTTCCACTATCGTAAGTGGTTGCTAAACAGTTTCCGGGTTTGCAAAAGCTATATTAAATTCGTGCAAAGCAAATTTGTTTGCGCAAAGGTATAACTTTCGCATTGCAAATAGTTTTACCATTACTGACTTTTATCACATTCTCCTGCATAGCTTTTAATATACAGGTATGGAAACTGTTATCCAGAATGATCGGGACCAGGGGTTTTACGGATAACGCATGTTTCTGTAATTTGGATCTTCATACCTTAAGTCTACTAGAAAATCATGTAAACATTAAACCAATAGGCTGGTTTTGCTTCCAATAAGTATTAATTATATCTTAGTTGGGATCAACTGTTTTATTATTACAAAGAAAAAGGAAATCATTTTGAAAATTTGGATAAAATGGAGTCTATTGTAAACAACCTTTCCGTAATTTGGATCTTTCTGGATAACGGGTTTCCGGATAACGCATCCCATACCTGTACAATAAATGCAAGGAGAGAGTGAAACCCCCAAAAAAACAAATACCGCCCTTCCCTGAAGTGTTCAAGTTTGAATGTATGAATCTGATTAAGGCTTGTAATTAGTGATGGGTGAATCTGTCCCACCTGTTTCACTTCGCTAAATAATTCACAAACGACGAAAAAATTTGGGAAATGACAAAGATTTGCAAAATCGCATTGAAGTCAATGGGCTTTTATAATAATTTTAACACAATACATACAAATGCATTAAAATCAATGGGCGTAATGGACGCGCAAAATTTTGACGAGCGCGACAATTTTGACGCGCGCGACAATTTTGACGCGTGCCAATTAATTGTTGTTGTGGATTTTTTCACACGTCAATTTTCAACGCAGTTTCGGGAAAACATTAGTGGCCGGCAAAAGGCGGAAATTCGCTGCGAATCCATGCCTGGCAAATTTATTCACCCATCACTACTTTTTATCCACCAATACAAGTTATAATTTCATATATTTTACTATGCCAAAAGTTAATGATTTCCACGGAAGAGATTGCCAAATACACGTGTGCTTTGGATATCCAGATATTGATATACCTTTTTAGGAAGCAGAGATAAGTTTGTTATGTGCAAGTGAATATTACAGCCATTGTTCTCAGCCATGAAATCAGTTACTCAATACAGAAGTAATAGAATTACAAACTTGTTTGCAGATTTACTGAAGGGCGAATTGTCGCCATCGTCCGATTTGCACACGTCGCACTACTTCACCAGGCGCAAATTCACTACCACTACGCTAATTAACTAATATGCGAAGTTGTGCCCTGGCCGCCAAACGCTGGCGACTTTTCGCTAGCGTTACTTCAGCAGTGCGAGCATTTCATAGCAAAGATGCGCTAGCGTTCATTTGTGCCTAGCGAAAATTCGCTTGGTCCAAACCCACTTACGACCCATTAACTTTGTGCGAGTGCAAGAATCTAAAATCTAAAATGACCTCAGAGTACCCTCTGGTTCAGGTATGGGACCGGTTATCCAGAATGCTCAGGACCTGTTTTCTAGATAAGGGGTCTTTCTGTAATTTGGATCTTCATACCTTAAGTCTGCTGAAATCATGTAAACTTGAATTTAACCCAATAGGATTGTTTTCGCCACCAATGAGGATTAATTATATCTTAGTTGGGATCAAATACAAGGTGCTGTTTTATTATCATAGAGAAAAAGGAAATAGTTTTTTCAATTTTGAATTATTTAATTAATATGGAATCTATGGAAGATGGCCCTCCTTTAATTTGCCAAGTTTTTGGATAACAAATCCCATACCTGTATATAGACACCTAAAGATACTACTGAAGTATCCCACTAAACTTTATCTGAAGGAGTTAAGTTAAGAGCCTTGCTGTCAAATTGATTATAAATAATAAATAGTAGCCGTATAAATAGAACAGATGTTGGAAATATTTTACATTTCGATACATTGTAATGTGCTATGTGACATTTCCAGAGAGATTTAGAGATTTGACTGGTAAAATTCGGTGCCGTCATATTTAGATACTTAGCCCCATAAATGGAAAGGTTACATTTGCATTGAACACATAAAATGTCTGGGAAATTCTCAAAAAAACAAACAAAGTGCACTTAACCTAACACTTGCTTGATACTGATAGTTCCATTAATGGTACTAGCGAATATAACTAGATGTAAAATACGTAACAACAGGAAAAGAAAAGAATAGAAAGGTCAAAGTGGCATGTTCAGGGCGGCAGTTTCATATATTTTTGTTGTTAGATCTATTAGTATGCCTCCTATGGCCAGGAGTAGGCAACTCACATACAGTCATATGAAAAAGTTTGGGAACCCCTCTCAGCCTGCATAATAATTTACTCCACTTTCAACAAAAAAGATAACAGTGGTATGTCTTTCATTTTCCAGAGAACATCGGAGTACTGGGGTGTTTTCTGAACAAAGATTTTTAGTGAAGCAGCATTCAGTTGTATGGAATTAAATCAAATGTGAAAAACTGGCTGTGCAAAAATGTGGGTACCTTTGTAATTTTGCTAATTTGAATGCATGTAACTGCTCAATACTGATTACTGGCAACACCAAATTGGTTGGATTAGTTCGTTCAGCCTTGAACTTCATAGGCAGGTGTGTCCAATCATGAGAAAAGATATTTAAGGTGACCAATTAAAGTTGTGTTTCTGTTTGACTCTCCTCTGAAGAGCATGGGATTCTCAAAGCAACTCTCAAAAGATCAGAAAACAAAGATTGTTCAGTATCATGGTTTAGAGAATGGCTACAAAAAGCTATATCAGAGGTTTAAACTGTCAGTTTCAAATGTAAGGAATGTAATCAGGAAATGGAAGGCCACAGGCACAGTTGCTGTAAAACCCAGGTCTGACAGGCCAAGAAAAATACACAAGCGGCATATGCGGAAAATTATGAGAATGGTTACAGACAACCCAAAGACCTGCAAGAACATCTTGCTGCAGATGGTGTATCTGTACATCGTTCTACAATTCAGCACAATTTGCACAAAGAACATCTGTATGGCAGGGTGATGAGAAATAAGCCCTTTCTGCACTCACGCCACAGACAGAGCCGCTTGTTGGAACAAAGTGCTTTGGTCTGATGAGACAAAAAGTTATTTGGTCAAAACAAAAAGCGCTTTGCGTGGAGAAAGAAGAACACCGCATTCCAAGAAAAACACATGCTACCTACTGTCAAATTTGGTGGAGGTTCCATCATGAAAATATTTGCTGTAGGGCCCAGTGATATATAGTTACACCACTGCCAACAAGTCAATGACCCTAAACACACTTCGAAACTGTAAGGAGTTCTCATCTGGCGTCCCAAGATGGCGGAGTCCAAGATGGCGGCGTTCTCCATGTGCTTCCTTCTGGTCGCAGTTCTGTGACATCACGCCAGCGTCAGAAGATTTGCCGGCATCGGATTGGCCGCCAGCGCCAGCGTCAGAATGGACGCCAGCGTCAAAACGCCTGCGTAAAGACGCCAGCATCATGACGCCACTGCGTCCATTTTGGCGCCAAAGGAGGCCTATAAAAGATGCTGAAGCACTGCAGACTGTGCCCTACTATAGGTTCTTCCTCGTGAGTTCCTGGGTGTGCTTCCTGTGTTTATCATTCTTGATCTTGTGTATTGACCCTTGCCTGACTTCGTATTCTGAACCTTTGCTGCCTGAACCGACCATATTGCCTGGACTTCGACCACTCTTATTCTAAACCCTTGCCTGTACTTCGAACTATTGGACTGGTGCTTCCTCCTAGGTCCGCTACTCCTGGCTGAGCCTTCGGCCCCTTACAGAAAACTACAAAGGCATTTATGCAGAGGGAGAAGTACAATATTCTGGAATGGCCGTCACAGTCCCCCGACTTACGATCGAAAATCTGTGGGATGATTTGAAGCAGGCTGACCATGCTCAGAGATTTTGTATGGACAAATGGTCAAAAATACCACCATCCAGAATCCAGACACTCATCAAAGGCTATAGGAGGCATCTAGAGGCTGTTCCATTTGCAAAAGGAGGCTCAGCTATGTATTGATGTAATATCTCTGTTGGGGTGACCAAATTTATGCACCTGTCTAATTTTGTTATGATGCATATTGCATATTTTCTGTTAATCCAATAAAATTTATGTCACTGCTGAAATACTACTGTTAATTACAACTTTGACAGTTTTTTTTTTTGTTTTTTTTTTGATAAATTGAGACAGCTCGCATGAGCCTGAAATCATGTTGTGAGACTTAAAGAGTTTTTCATTAGAAGCAAAAATTCTGTAACTAATTGGAGTGCTCCTACCACTCTCTGTAATCATTGAACTGCACCCAGGAGTGCTTTTAGGCTAAGCATTAGTTAAGCCAGGGGTCTTCACTAGAGGATTTGCTTAAAGCACTTTAAGCAAAATGACAATTACCATGTTTTTGGGCTCTGAAGATATTTTTATGGGATAATAATTTCCATCACTTACATTATCCCTATCTACTGTTTACAACCCAACATAGCTGAGTCCTTGCTCAGTATAGCAGGATACTTCCTAATATTAAGGTAAAATAGCACTTTTCCAGAATGGCAAGATGTCATCTATCACATCTGTTTACTAAACTGGTGTCTGGCTGAGAATCCATCAACCTTTGCAAATTGCTTGTCAAAGAGCATCTCAATACCCATGCTTCTGCTATTAGTGAATGCTCAACCGTGAAGACAAACTAATGCCTCAACATGCACAGATATTTATGTTTTGTAATCAGAAAGTGTCTAGATATTCTGATGAAACATGCCCAGACAATAATGATATTGTGCTGATCAGTAACATTATGCATCTGATTTACCACCACAAATGTGCATCAATGCCACACCATTGTTAAGAAATCCACACTCATCCTTAGACCCTACATATTAATGTGACCATTAAATTGTCACATAATGCCTTGACCTTAGGTCCTGTGTCTTTACATGGAACCTAAACGTCTTGGTATGTGTTTTTAACTTTGTTTTTAGGTGTGCCACCTTAAATGAACACTTACATATTATAAAAAGCATGTTATTACAATAAGTATATTGTAGAATCCTATAGAAATTAGTCATGTGCAAGTTGACCCAAAACCAGCTGACTCTTGGGTATACCCATGGGTGAGTGGGTTCTGATCTGTTCCCTTAGCTGCTAGCTGTTGCCTTTGGTGGAGAAGGGCCATCTGTAAGGCTAACAATGCAAGATCACCTTCACAGAAGCCAAGTAAAATCAAGAGAGCAGAGGATCAGCTATATATACATTTCACTATACAGATACTAATGGCAAAGTTCAGAAATCATGGGATGCAGATACTCGCTTTTTTTCACATTTAACAGTAAACCCATTGTTATATTTTACAGAGTTTTCAGGTATAGTACTTATCTGTAAATGACAACATACTATGTTATGCCTATTTATACATTATACATTACTCATTAACAGCTGCAGATTCACTCATGTTTTCTTGTTATCAATGTTGCTTAAATATAGCTTTGGTGTTTTCTTTTTCACATTCTTTTTAATAGAGACAGAGAGAGAGAGGGAGAGAAGGGAAAATGAGTTTTATGAGCAAAATACTCTATGCCCTGATAGTCCAAATCCAATTAATGGGGATAATTATGAGATATATGCAAATATTATTTTACTACTGCATTGACAGGCTGGCACTGGCATCTATTTTATCATATTTTTGGATGATATATGTGGATTAGATATATGGATAAAAACATTATTGTATATGGCAGATTAAATCACAAAGGATAATGCAAATTCTATTGACTGAGTAATACATAAAAGCTGACCACACCATAAAATGTGAAAGGAAAATATACATGGGTTTTTGCCAATGAGTGCTCCATCGAGGCAGTATATTATTTAAGGCTAAATTACTGAGTGCACAGGACATTCAATTCCCCCCCTCATTGTGTATATACATTTTTTTATACATTTGGTAAGAAGTTGGAGTAAGGTTCATTCCTAGATATTTAGTATGATAATCTTGCTAGTCCAGTGTATTTTGCTTTTAGGTGGGTTAGAGCTTGGCATTCTATTCACCTTACGTTTTGGTGAGGTCCAGTTCAGACACTTTTCTATATTATACTAGCATGTAAAAGATCTGTTCCAATGCTTTTGTAGGGTACCAAGAACTATAGCTACATCACCTGCAAATAAAACAATTTTATGTTTTTCTTACTCCCTCTGTATTTCTTTGATTTTATGTAATTGTCATATTAGTTGTGCTAATGCTTCTATACTTAATATGTATACAATTGGGGGTGGAGGGCAACCTAGCCTTGTGTCATTGGTAAATAATAATGGGTGTGACAAAGCTATTGCTGTTCATTTGTGCTGTAGGAAGGTTTGGAGGTAAATTCATTTTCCTCAATGTATTTTCTAGATAGTTTCAGTTTACTTTAATAAATGTTGCATTTAACACTAATATATGTGCAGAATGTTTGTTTTTATCATTTGAGTTAGGGTGATTCTATATCTGGAATTGTCATAGGCCTGTTTCCCTTTCGTGGAATACACTTAATTTATACATACTGTAAGTTTATTAATTGGAGTAGATACAGTATGTTTGTAGTCTCTGTGCTAGGGTTGAGGTAGTTAGTTCTAGATCTGTTGCAGCATGAAAATTGGGCTGTATTTTGTACATACTTGCTAAATCCTTGAATGATCGCATTGGTATAGGGAAGCCCAGTACAACAAAACGCTAACTGAGGGCTCATGACTGTGGCAGGACAAAACTGCCAGGCAGGCTTTAGTGATTGGGTTTAGTTATATATCTTCGGGGGATGGAGTTTTGTTTCTTTGAATCAGGAGCAGTTAGGGAGGGCATCTGTTTTGGATAGAGCAAATTGAGCTCCACCCGCCCTCCCTTGGGTTAACACTTTGAGCTAGTTGTCACAACTGTGGCCTGTGTTAGAAGGATACAAGTTAAGTCACTGTTAAGATACTCTGTTTATGTCTTGTTATTACAAGCCATAAACAGCTGTGGCCAACAAAGATTCCAATGTAAGGCAAGTGATAAGTATTAATTATTTCTAGGCCAGTTGTTGGGAAAAAAGATGCTGGTATTTGGCCCTGGCCATGTCATGTCTGATGAAATAACAAATTCTGTTCCATTATGGTGCTAGTTTTGTTAATTATCTCTTGAGCACACAATTTGCTTGTAACCTGTTGCACAAGGTAAGCTCTTTAATTGCTGCAATTTATAGAGATGTTTTTGGAATGTTATAACATAGATCTCTTATTAATTTAATTCATCTTGCTGTTGATGGTAAGCTTTTTCTTGGTTCAGCTTTGTAGCTGAACAAACATGTTTTATTAACGGGGAGTGTACATGGCTTGTCTAAAGGCCAGTGAGAACAGAGTAAAGCCCTCAGGACCAAGAGGCAAACTCAAGATCAGAAAAACAAAGATATCCTGTAATTCAAATGTTAGTTATAAAAATAGAAAAACATCATACTGAAAAAAATATACGTGCAGACCCCATTGTACACTGCCTTATGCATTTCATACCCTCTGGTACTAAGGAGTAAGGGGAGCACCATGGGGCCTGAATGTATAGTTTTAATAAGTTGTGAATAAACCTTTTCTGGTTTTATGAATAACATTTGAGTTACAGGATCATTTTTTTTCCAATTTACAGCTTTCAAGTTTCATTAGTAGGTTGGTCTCATCTGTTCTTTTTTCTTCTAGTTTGTGTGCTGCTTTGCTCATTATCCAGCCTCTTATAACTGCCTTATGGGCACACCATGTGTTAAGTGGGTCGATTTCTTGCGTAGCATTTAACTGAAAGTACGCTCTTAATGCACTATTTCCGTCGCTATTTTTGGATCCAACACAAGTAGGTTGTTTGATCACCACAGAGGTCTAACATGAAATTGATATTTTACGTTGAGCGAATTCAGAGTATGGTCTAAACTGTTTTTTTTTCTTCTGTGTTTGTGCTATGTATTTTCTGAAATGTGTAGGGGTCATTAAAAAACAAAATCTTTTCTGGTGTAAGAATTATGTCTATATGAGTAAAATATGAATTTTATACATGTAAACATAGATTGTGAAAGTTTTGTTGAGACAAATACTTTTTAAGTATTTTTGTATGGCTCACTAATATAGCTAAACATTAAGGTATCTTTGATGTATAGGTAAGGTACCTGTTATCCAGATTCTCTGGACCTGGGGTTTTCTGGATAGCAGATCTTTGCATAATTTACCTTAAGTCTACTAGAAAATAATGTAAAAATGCAATAAACCCAATTAGTTGGTTTTGCTTCCAATAAGGAATAATTATATCTTTGTTAGGATCAAGCATAAGGTAATGTGTTATTATGACAGAGAAAAGGGGAATCATTTTTCGAAATTTGTATTTTTTGAATAAAATGGGAGACAATCTTCCCATAATTCAGAGCTTTCAGGATAAAGTGTTTACAGATAACAGATCCAATACCTCTAATTAAGTTAACTTGATTGGTGTTTAGAGCATATACATTTACTAAGGTATACAATTCTTAGTTGACAGTGTAATACCAGGGGTGTAACTAAAGGGGAAGCAGACCCTGCAGCTGCAGGGGGGACCATGAGCAGAGTCGGACCGGGATGCCAGGGGCCCACCAGAAAACCTTAGACCGTGGGCCCAGTTTCCAAACTATTATTCCTCCTTTCCTCACTCAACCTCTTTATTTTTCTAGTTTGTTATCTCTAAATAATATACTATATTCTTCCATTATTAAGCCCCTTAAAGAAATAGGGAATGGCCATGAAATAGGCCAAATGGTTAGAAATAAGAGGGCCCACTGACACCTGGGCCCACCGGGAGTTTTCCTGGTATCCCGGTGGGCCAGTCCGACACATGAGGCCCTAATTAATGAGCAATTTTAATATATATTGGTAAAACACTACAACCTCTGGAGAGTTGGGGGGGCAGTCAAATTATTTTGCTGTTTGGGCCCAGTAACATCTAGTTATACACTGGTAAATACTATTACTAAACAACACTGTCTGGTCTGCCAGTCACCATATACAATTTATGTTTAATTGTAGCCACAAATGCAACTCCTCTCTGCTGTTGTTGCAGGAGCACAAGCTTTCACCCAATTAACGCAAAGCCCTTTGTTTGGTGGAGGCCTTGTCTCCGGGGTTGCTTTGGGTAATTCCTTCCAAGGAAGGGGTGGTGTATTCTTTTTTCCCCTCTTGATAATTTGCGACGACCCCTAAGCTTAGCTTCTCAACAGCTGCTCAGAGCCCACTGAGCATGTGAGTGTCACAGACACTTTCCAAGATGGTGACCCCCTGTGACAAGTTTGAAGTCCTGGATCATTGCTGCAATTGACAAGCTGAAATTTTAGGCTGGTGCAATAAGTTCACTATATAAAATATGGCATTTTTAGCCATATTCATTTTTATGGTTTAGTTCTCCTTTAAAGTGATACTGACACTTAAAAAAGTGTTTTTTAAATATTAATCTACAAATTACCTATAGTTCACATTAATCATTTTTTGCTGATAGTTCTGCTTTTATAAGTAATTGTTACTTGAAGTTCCTAAACCTGACTATTTTGCCAACAAGACTGTCCCTTCTCAGTTAGAGTTTCTAATGCTAACCGACTACTGCTGCACAAATATGGCAGCCCCCTCATAGAGGAACATGGGGGTAAGAAAGGTAATGTAAAAGCATCTGGCAAATATTTTTATGATAAAATTATAAATAGTATACAAAGACAATATTATGACAGATGTAAAAAAAGGTTATTTTCTGGTGTCAGTATCTCTTTAAGCTGGAGTGGACGTTGATTTGCCTTCCCTTTTGAAAATTTTTTTGCAAAGCTAAACTGGTGGACGCACATTTAAGGTGCCAAGTGCAAATCACTTTTTAACTTGGTTTCTGTAGGAGAGTTGGTATGGCACAGACATCTATCTACATGTCATGCTAAGCCATGTCCCTGACACCTTGGCCTTCTTTTAAATGAAATCATTACATAATGATGCATTCTATAAAATAACAAAACTATACCTATCACTTTATTTCACCTTTAATTTCAGTAATCGAAAATTGATCATCAAGAAATCATCATTTTTTAACTTCAAAATATTTTTCAAGAGCGCCCCCCCAATTAGCAAATGTGTCTCTGCTTGCACCCAATCAGTTTACAGCAAAAACACTAAACCAGGGATGCACAGAATCCAGGATTCGGTTCGGGATTCGGCCAGGATACAGCCTTTTTCAGCAGGATTCAGATTCGGCCAAATCCTTCTGCCTGGCCGAACCAAATCCTAATTAGCAAGAAACGTCGCATTTTCTGCAAATGAAATGCAAGGGACTGTCCCTGCTTGCACCTGCCCTTTGAGTGCCAGTGATTTCTTACCTAATTGATTAACAGAAGCAATAAAATCAATGGAGGGCAATGTAAATAAATTCTGTGAGGAAAATTGTTGCTCTTACCTTGTGTCGACATTTAAGCACCACTCCATACGCTCCTAAGGAGAATTATAGTGATGGATATGGTTAGCATTCTGCATTTCAGAAAGAAAACAAACAAAGCACTCCCATGCATAAATACACAATTATACATACTTACAGGAACCTCACCATAGGATTGGTAATTATAGATGTTTTCAACAACTTTACAGTTAGAATATAGTATAAGGAAAAAATAAATCATCAGAAATCGAATCAAAGCAGAATAAATGGGAGAAAAACGGAAGGCTCTAAAAGTAGTTTTTCCGTGTTAGCTATTTTCTAGCAGCATATGACACAATCTGTCTTTAGCAGTCTCAGAGAATCATTTAAAACCTTGGAGATACTTGGATTATTTTTTGTGGATGATTGGTGTAATCACTAACATTTTTTCCCCCTGGGTTTTCCCAGGGATGTAGCTACATTGGTCAGTTAATGTACTTGTACTGTTGTTGTTGCACTGTTGAAAACACAGAAAAACTACAACTTGTATAAAGACAAAGCAAAAAAGTTCACCAAGGGCGACTCACGGTAATGGTGAATGCAAAGGTTATACTCATCGACGCAGCTATTTGCATTCAATCATTGTTGCGCATTATGGATACACTGTGAAATAACATCTGCTTGCTTTTCATTTTGCAAAATTTAGGATTATTATTTGCAAAATTTAGGATTATTATTTGCAAAATAAAAAATACCAGAAAGCAAGGTTTGCATGCCTTGATTAAATCGGTGCAATAATGACAGCACAGACATGGTTTACTCTACACAAATAAGCTTTGTATGTTAGAAGATTTGCAATTATTTAAGTTATGTATGCTTGCTTAATAAGACTACAATTATTGCACAATTTTGGGACTGGGGAGTCTCTTAAAGGAAATCTATATCCCTGAACAATGTAGGTCTCTATAAAAATACATTGTTTATATATATATATATATATATATATATATATATATATATATATATATATATATATATATATGTATATGTAAAATCCTGCCCCATGTAAATAAACAATTTTCATAAAAATATACTTTTTTAGTAGTATTTGACATTGGAAAACCATACATATTAGGTCACATGAGCCAATAAATGGACACAATTTTGTAATTTTACTCCCAGGCTTCTTCCTGTTAGTTACAGCAGCAGTATTTCTGGTCAGGTGATCTCTGACACAGCACACAGACCATCGCAAAAATGGTGGTTCAAGGCAAGAGATGTAAAAGAACAGTATTTACTTAAAGGAGACATTTTGTGTAAAAAATAATAATGTACCAGCTAAATTATAATCATTTAGATATAGAAGAATTGTGCTTTAAAAAGTATTGTTTCAGGCTGATTTACTGAATATTTCTGCAAAAACCCTAAAATCTCTCCCTTCCCTTCTACTTCGCACTCCCTGAATTCCCAAGTTGTGCAGGGGAGCCGGCAGCACTCAGCTCACTGCACTGTAGGACAGAAACCAATCAGCAGCTAGCAGGACCTGATAGGGAACTGAAGCCTGTCTGTGCTTGTGTGACTGCAGGACTTTGATTGGCTGTTTCCCTCCAACTATGCTTCTGACAGGGGCCGTTAGGACACGCCCGCCCCTCATTTGAAACACAGACACAAACATATATAGGGAGCTCTAATAAAGGGGCTATTTTTAAATATAATATTACTTTTTAGCACCATGTAAAAGCAACACCGTGTATTACTTATAATTGCCAACAAAATTAGGTGTTTTTCATTTATCGTATATGTCTGCTTTAATTATATATTCCAGCTTGGTAAGATTCTTTAATATGCCACTTAATATTATATAAATTATCTGTTGCTTAAGTATTCATTTTGGGGGTATAGTTTCCCTTTAAGAATAGAAACATACATTTTACAGTGTATTATGTATTATATACAATATATAAACATGAATATATTTTATATTATATACAGAATATACAATATATGAACATACACGTTGAAGCATTCTAAAGAATAAAAATTGAGTAGTGTTGTGGCTACTCTATTGACAATAAACTGCCTTGGTAGCTTTCCTTCTAACATTACTGATATTATGGCTGAAAAATAAAGGGATGTTGATGTTATCCGCAAGAAATCCCCCAATGAAAGGGGAAGAAAACCCCCATACAAAGGAATTGATTCTCAATTCATAAACCCTTAAAACATAACTATTAATTTCATATTTTTTTTCCTATGTGTATTTCACCCTATGTGGGGTAATTGGATTCTCTTCAAGGAGAACTAAACTCTAAAAATTAATAAGGTTAAAAATGCCATAATTTACATATGAAGCTTATTATACCAGCCTAAAGTTTCAGCTTGTCAATAGCAGCAATTTGCAACAACCCCTAAGCTTAGCTTCTCAACAGCTGCTCAGAGCCCACTGAGCATGTGAGTGTCACAGACACTTTCCAAGATGGTGACCCCCTGTGACAAGTTTGAAGTCCTGGATCATTGCTGCTATTGACAAGCTGAAACTTTAGGCTGGTGCAATAAGTTCAGTATATAAAAGATAAGGTTAAAAATGCCATAATTTACATATGAAGCTTATTATACCAGCCTAAAGTTTCAGCTTGTCAATAGCAGCAATTTGCAACAACCCCTAAGCTTAGCTTCTCAACAGCTGCTCAGAGCCCACTGAGCATGTGAGTGTCACAGACACTTTCCAAGATGGTGACCCCCTGTGACAAGTTTGAAGTCCTGGATCATTGCTACTATTGACAAGCTGAAACTTTAGGCTGTGCAATAAGTTCAGTATATAAAAGATTGCATTTTTAGCCATATTTAATTGTAGGGTTTAGTTCTCCTTTAACAATTGACAAGATAAATAAATGGAAGCATAATGCATCTGTCTGCATCCCCAGTGATATCACAACATGATGTGCATTTTCTGCATTCAGAAGAATCGCAAAAACTCTGTAATTATATTATGAACAGATGGGTAGGAAAAGCAAAACGAAACAGATTCAAGCCCCAGGTGCAATATGCCTGGTGTATACAGATTCCAAATATGTTTATTCTTACTATTTTGCGTTCTTGTTAGTTGGTAGGGGTGTGTATATATTGTATTAAACTGTATGTTTATTTCTAAAATACCATCTGTTTACAAAGAGTTTCATAGAGAGAACTACATGCATAAGGTGCACTTGAAAAAAAGGTGAAAATAGTAAATATACTAGTTGACTTAATTCTGTTCTATATTGGCCTCTAGAAATAAATAACTTTATCTTTGTTGTGTCCACAATTTAAAGGGGGTTGTTCACCTTCCAATCACTTTTTTCAACACAGCTATTTTTAAATTGTTCCCCAGAAATAAAGACTTTTTTCACTTGCTTTACATTATTTATTTTTTTACTATTTTTCCAAAATCTAAGTTTAAAGTTGAATGTTCGTGTCTCTGGTGTTTGAGTCTGGCAGCTCAGTAATTCAGCTGCAGATTCTGAACTGTTACAATTTTGCAACATTTCGGGGCAAATTTACCTAGGGTCGAATATCGAGGGTTAATTAACCCTCGCTATTCTACTGCCGAATTAAAATCCTTCGACTTCGAATATCGAAGTCGAAGGATTTAGCGCAATTCGTTGGATCGAACGATCGAATGAATAATCGTTCGATCGAACGATTAAATCCTTCGAAACGAACGATTCGAAGGATTTTAATCCATCGATCAAAGGATTATCATTCGATCAAAAAATTGATAGGAAGCCTATGGGGACCTCCCCATAGGCTAACATTGGCCTCGGTAGGTTTTAGGTGGCAAACTAGGGGGTCAAAGTTTTTTTTTAAAGAGACAGTACTTCGACTATCGAATGGTCGAATAGTCGAACGATTTTTAGATTCGAAGGTCGTAGTCGAAGGTCGAAGTAGCCCATTCGATGGTCGAAGTAGTCATATTCGACCATCGAAATTCAAACTTTTTTCCCCTCTATTCCTTCACTCGAACTAAGTAAATGGGCCCCTTAGTTGATACATTTCTGAGAAGCATCTCTGGAGTATTAGCAACTATTGTATCAATTCTAACAGCTGCCTGTAATAAAACTCAAGAGATTGTACTCAGTAGGGACAAAGATAAGAAATGTATCAATTAAATGTATACATTTAGAACAGTTTACAGGGTCGGCAACCCTCCCAGAGCTTCTTCAGAAGGTGAAATATTACACTTTACATTTCAATATTATAAAAACGGTCACACATAGAAAATGGAAAGTCATTGGAAAAAGTCGTTATTTCTGGTGATCTAGCTGAAAACAATTAGTTGTTTGAAGAGGAACCACTCTTTTAAGAGGCAATAAAACTTCCTGTTTGTTTTATGGAAGCGAACATAAACTCAAGTACATGGAGTAAACTTACCTTCACCTACAACCCCAAGGACCTCAAATTTATTCATCACATTACCAAGATTGGGAATCTTCATGAAGACAAACCCTCGTTGTGTTGAGAGCCACAGAACATGGCAGAAGGAAAGGAGGGTGCAGAACTTCTTTACACGTGACTGGTCTTGAATTTGTTCATGAGTAACTGTACTTCGGGTTGTAGCATGTTATCTAAGGATAGAAAAAGGAGCACATATACTATATTAAAATAAGTTACAGAATGGATACATAATATGATACATAATATAAAGCAAGAACAGAACACTTTAATTAAAATTAAAACATATTAGGGTAATGGCACAAATGGTACTTTTAAACACTTTGGGGCAAATTTACTTAAGGTCGAATATCAAGGGTTAATTAACCCTCGATATTCAACTGTCAAAGTTAAATCCTTCGACTTCGAATATCGAAGGATTTTAATCCATCGATCGAACGATTTTTCCTTCCCCATAGGCTAAAATTGACTTTGGTACCTTTTAGGTGGCGAACTAGGGGGTCGAAGTTTTTTCCTTCCCCATAGGCTAACATTGACTTTGGTAGCTTTTAGGTGGCGAACTAGGGGGTCAAAGTTTTTTCTTAAAGAGACAGTCGAATAGTCGAACGATTTTTAGTTAGAATTGTTCAAACATTTTCTGCTACAAACGCCTATCAAATCCGCTGGGGGTTTTTTACACTTATTTATCATTACATTTTCCCGAAAATTTGCTTTGCGGAAAAAAATCAGACGCCCACACTTTTTTTTAAACTTTTTCACTCGAAAACTCCAATTTCTCATGCTTTTTTTTGCCTGAAAACCCCGAAATACTTTGTGGGGTATTGCATGAAACCCAGCGCACATCAAAAAATCATTGGGACTTCTCCCATTGGTTTATATGCAAGCATAACAGGTCTGAGATGCCGGATTTTCTATTTTGGACTTTTCAGACCCCATCCTCGGGGTTTAATAAATTCAACAAAAATTTGTTTTGTTTTTTTAAAAGTCTGATTTTATTTTTAAAAAAATCACAAATTATTCAGGATTTTAGAACATAATCCCCTTAAATTGCTTCTGCAAGGCCATTTCAATGATAATAATACTTTAAAAATGCTGAAAAAAATGTGAACAATTGAATTGTTTTACCCCTGGGCCAAATATTCAATCATACTGGAGCCTAGGAAGATCCAGCAGGAGATAAAGTGCAATCACTGAATCAATGCAGTTCTCAGTCAAGAAAGTTGTCAGGAGAAAGAGGCTGCTCTGATTTTCTTCTTCTTAGGAAAAACAATTAGAAACCTTACTCAAATCTTTCCTAACCAGAAGAAAATTAGAGCAGCCTCTTTCTTTCTCCTGACAACTTCCTTGACTACTTGGTGGTCATAATGATTGGAAAATGACCAGCAGGTGGCGCAGTTGTATCTAAATTCATTCATATTAACACTGCATGTTTCCTTTAATATCTTGGAACATTGCATACGTTCTAAGAATAGCACTCTCATCAATTTTACATTCAATTATTTTAAAAGGTCTATTTAGACTTTAAATAATTAAACATACAAAAAAAAGCTGCCTACTAAACAACCACCAACACTGGCTAAATATGTGTGATAACCACTATACTGATGTAATGTAAATTGTCTAGTTTGATTTGACAAAAACAAGTACAGTTACTTGGCTAACAGATGGCGGTGGCCACACTAAATCTCGGCTGTTGGACTGCACAGCAGTATTTTAGAAATCATAAGCACGGCAACGGCTTACAGGACTTTATTTTCCTATTCTGATGAGCCAACAATTGCATTGCTTTACTGGCAGAAACAGAACTTTAAACACTGTTTGGTAAATTGAAATTTACAGCCAAGAGCTAAATATAATCTTGTCAAAACAGAGCAATTCTGGAACAGATGAGGTAGAGGATATATTTAAAAGCAGAATAAGAAACACATACATTTATTTATGTAAAGCTTATTTGGGATAAACCATTGCAGTCAATGCTACGAGTTAGTTATGCCTCTCTAATGTGGAATGGAAAGTGCTTCTACATAGATTCTTAAGGTGGCCATACACGGGCATATTAAATCTGCCAATATCGACCCTTTAGACCAAGAATCGACCTGATATCTATCGGGCAGGCTTGATTTTTCTTACGATCGAGGACAGCATTGTCTAGTTGATGCCGTCCTACAACCTGCTGGAGCCCATTCACTTCATTGTAGCCTAGCTGTCACTCCTAGCTTGGATTGTTCCTCACTCCAACTAAACCTCCTTTAAATAAACAGTAACACCAAAAAATTAAAGTGTTTTAAAGGAATGACAATATAATGTAGTGTTGTCCTGCGCTAGTAAAACTGGTGAGTTTGCTTCAAAAACACAATTATAGTTTATATAAACAAGCTGCCGTGTAGCCATGGAGGCAGCCATTCAAGCACAGGATACACAGTAGATAACAGATAAGTACTACTATAGTTTATATAAACAAGCTGCTGTGTAGCCATGGGGGCAGCCATTCAAGCACAGGATACACAGTAGATAACAGATAAGTACTACTATAGTTTATATAAACAAGCTGCTGTGTAGCCATGGAGGCAGCCATTCAAGCACAGGATACACAGTAGATAACAGATAAGAACAACTATAGTTTATATAAACAAGCTGTTGTGTAGCCATGGGGGCAGCCATTCAAGCACAGGATACACAGTAGATAACACTTAAGTACTACTATAGTTTATATAAACAAGCTGCCGTGTAGCCATGGGGGCAGCCATTCAAGCACAGGATACACAGTAGATAACACATAAGTACTACTATAGTTTATAGAAACAAGCTGCTGTGTAGCCATGGGGGCAGCCATTCAAGCACAGGTTACACAGTAGATAACAGATACGTACTACTATAGTTTATATAAACAAGCTGCTGTGTAGCCATTGGGGCAGCCATTCAAGCACAGGATACACAGTAGATAACAGATAAGTTCTGAAGAATCTCATTTTATACTGCAGAGCTTATCTGTTATCTGCTGTGTAACCTGTGCATTTTTCTCATTTTTTCCAGCTAGAATGGCTGCCCCCATGGCTACACAGCTTGTTTATACAAACTACTGTAGTCTTTCTAAAGCAAACACACCAGTTTCATACCTGCTAACATTTGGAAAACAGAATGAGGGAGAAAACCATTTGCCGCGCGGTGACATTTTATGGACTATGCTCATTTTATGGCCACACCCCCTAAATACCACATCCTTTTTACAATATTTGGCAGGTTATGGATATTGAACACATTTCCGGGGGTTAGGGTTCAGGTTTTATGTGTTATAACAGTTTTTCTAATGAAGGTGAATTGTAAGTCACAGTTTTCCCAAGAGACTTGCCTATCTTAAATAGATACAATTGTATCTTTGCCTATCTTAAAAAATTACAAATGTATCTAAGTGCACCTGCCATTCTGGACATTCTGCCAAAAGCCTCAGTTTTAGAAACTTTGTAATTTTTTCTGGCTGTTCAATGCAGTAGATCAAAGAGAAAGGCCAGACATCTCAGTAACAATCCAGGACTGCGGGTTGAGCTGCAAAATTTGGACTGTTCCGCGAAAAAAATGGACGTTTGGGAGGTATGCAGTTTTCCCAGTGCTGGGTAACAACAGTGCATAACATTGTTATTCCTTTAAAAAATGTCATTCTTTGGTGCTACTGTGCTTTAAGAGGTTGTGTAACGAATAGTTTTTCTGGTGGTCTAGTGGCTTACCCTCCACATGCGTCCTGTCTCCTTCAGCGCCGGTTCTCCTATGGCGCACGCGGCAGCAAGCTTCTGGTGCAATGGCGCGAAATTCAAAGTATTTAAAGGGGTTTTGAATGAAGATTCATTGCCCATTATTAGGTTCTATTTAGCTTGTTCCTGGTGCTATTTCTAAGTGTATCTTATTGATCTTCTGGTTATTGAACCTTGCCTTGCCTGACTATTCTGAACTCTCCAATCTGACCTCTCCTAGCTGACCCTAGCCTGTCTGATTACTCTACATTCTCTAATCCTGATTCCGCCCTGTCTGACTATTCTACGCTCTCCAATCCTGATTCCGGCCAGTTTTTCTATTCTTAACCCTGCTTGTGCTGTCCCAGCCTGTTCGTCTAGGCTACATTGTCTGGTCTGTCTTCCAAGCTGTGTTGTCTTCCATCCAGTATCCTTGGTGAAATGCCCCTTTGCTCAGTCAGAACCTTTAGCTTTGCACCTCTCTTAGTAAGATCTGGAGGCATCCAATTAGCTGAGGGCTCCTCCCGAGGTGAAAGGTGGCTGTTAAAGGCAGAAGCAAGAGCCGAGACTAGGGAGCCTAGCATTGGTTCTGGAGTTAGGGTGCCAAACGCGACAGGTTGCTTCTCCTAAACTCTGAGGTTCTCTCTTCCGTCTTCTTACTGAGGCCTCAGGCTCACTGGCACTAATTACCCTCCTCCAACAGACCAAGGCCGCATCCCTTAGGAGCACTGGGGACTTCCCAATGCTCCGGTGCTTGAGAGTGGGTTGGGTACACTAAGGTCCGGCACCCGAATTGACCTAATCCTGGTATCCACTCCCCATTATACAAAACTGAATACCACATGACACCACTGGGCCAACAGAAAACCCCTGCCTCAGTGAGCACTTCTAACCTAGATGTGGACTTCCTATGTAATGGGGGATATAGCTGACTGCCTACATACATTTATTCATACAGGAATAGTATAATAGTGTATAAGAAGCAGACCATATTCCTTTCTAGAGGAAATCATACAAGTTCTTCTGAATATGATACTAGCTGTATATTTAGTGTTTTCTTTACAGCTGTGTCCCTGTGTACAAACAGCCCCAATGATACAGATCAAGGTAAACGTGTGCCTTAAAAAGGGCCCTAAGACATTTCTGTCAATAAGAAGATTTAGTACAGACTCACCTGCTGACACAGAGGAAGGAGGGGGTGTTTGAAATGAGTAAGGTGAATACAATTGATGAAAAATGACTTCAGACCCATGAAGGATTAAGGGGATCACAGTATATAAGCTGTTGGAATCCTTAACCAGGCAACTGTGCAGACAGCATGGCTAAGTAATGGCCTTAGCAACAGAAGTGACAATGAATGCATCAGGTACCAGTACATTCCAGCCTGTCATACTAGTGAGTGCATTGCTTCAAAACAAGCTTTACAAGCCTGGGCTGTTTTCGCATTGCCGCCTGGTTTGACTATTGGATGGCAGCCAGAAAACAGCCCCCCCACTGCTAAGCCACAGCAACAAACGTCACTGACCTTCAGAATCAATCATAAGTGTTCCTGTTGCACGGAAATCTCCCCTGTGCCTGCCTACACATTGTTTTGGGAAAAGAAAACAGGAAAACCTCAAAGCAATTCATGCTCAGAGATCTCATTTCAACAGTATATAGCAGGGATGCCCCACCAGATATACAAACGTATCCATAAATGCCCCTGTCTATCTATATATCAATTTATCTGTCCCTATAATCTATTGATCTATTAACTATGTTACATCTACCATCAGCTACAGTATATTACCTGTTTAACTGTCTATTGCTATTATCTATTTATCATCTACAGTATCAACCTATTAATCATCTATCGATTCATCTATCACCTATCTCCCTATTAATCACCTATCTAACTATCTATCTATCTATCTATCTACAGTATCTATCTATCATCTATCTAGTAATTTTTTTATCTATCTATCTATCTATTAATAACCTATCTATTCATCCATCATCTACCTATTAATCATCTATCTGTCATCTATCAATCACTTATCTATCATCTATCTATCTGTCTATCTATCTACCTATCATCTATCAATCATCTATTGATTACTTATCTATCTATTATCTATCTATCATCTATCTATCGATTACTTATCTATCTCTCTATCTATCTATTGATTACTTATCTATCTATCTCTCGATCTATCATCTATCTATCATCTATCGATTACTTATCTATCTATCTATCTATCTATCAATTATCTATTGATTATCTATCTATCTATCGATTATCTATCGATCGATAGATCTATCTATCAATATATCTGTTCTCGGTCTATCTATGTTAACATAAACACAATCACATTATTACTTTTGTATTGAAGGAAAATAAACGCTCTTTGTTTGCGATACCCCTACTTTTCATCTGTATAACCTGCCCCTCCCCAGCAGAAACTTTCCTGTGAGGCCTATGGAAACACCAGTCACTGTAATTAAAGAGTGAATCAGTGCCTATGATTCATGCACCATATTCTAATTACATTTCTTTTTAAAACTACAGGTCATTGCGTATTCAAGATGTGAAGGCTTTAGTACACATGCAAGAAAAGAATAATTATAGGAGAACAATTCTTGTGCCATGTAACAGCAGCCTTTTTAAAAAAGATACTGCCGAGATGGCGGATGGATTATGAGCAAGAAGGTAATTATTGTACTGGCTGTAGTGATGGTCAATCTGACCCAATTGGCTTCACCAAAAAATTTGCGAAATAGCAAAAAAGCCACTAAATGCACCGAAGTCAACATTTTTTTTACTATCTATTATAGTTTATGGGTGTTTTTTCTCAGCCAAACAAGGCAAAATATTTCACTCATCCCTACCCCAAATTCATCTTAGCAAAACAACACTCTTATTCGTACTATAGGTGGCCAGATGAAGCTGTTTCAGCTCACTACTAAACTGCTGTAAGGCTAGTTTTTTACAGTCCATTTAACCATAGCACCTAGTCATACCAGTAAAGGCTAACTGCTGATTGCTTGATATAGGTTACTGGATTGGGGAAATCTTTACATTGCATTCCTGCATATGACTTCTTATATAGTACCGTATAAACTCGAGTATAAGCCGAGTTTTTCAGCACCCAAAAAAGATAACGAAATATAGTGTATCGTGCTTCTTTCCATGGGTTAATGAAACATCGGATCTACTCACAAAATAGATTCTTGAATGTCGGTTAATCACATCAGTTGGTATCGTAATGGTGCAGGGGAGAACCGGTTTTCTTAAATGTCTGGAAAAGAAGCTCTAATAGTGTAATATTGCTGGAGCTCGTGAATTGTCCTCCTGGATGTGCCGCTTCTCCGTCTCGACAGGTCCAGGGACAGGGCAGCGGCGTCTCTACTTCAGCGTGTTTCGTCAGGGTTTTACAGGCACGTGACCGGATCCTCTCACCTCCGTGTCGGTCCCGTTAAGTGAAAGAGAAATCTCCTGCCTCCATCTTGGTGTTCCTTATCGCGCATTGAGCTCTGATATTGAGCTCTGGCAATATTACACTATTAGAGCTTCTTTTCCAGACATATAAGAAAACTGGTTCTCCCCTGCACCATTACGATATCAACTGCGTGATAAGCCGAGATTCAAGAATCTATTTTGCGAGTAGATCCGATGTTTCATTAACCCCTAGAAAGAAGCATGCTACACTATATTTTATGTTTTATTATGTACCGGCAATTAACTCTTTCAATCGTGAGTGCACCGATCTTTGATAACTTTCTGTTTCACTTATATAGCAAGTATATAGTATAGGCTTATACTCGAGTCAATACCATTTCCCAGTTTTCCAAGACAATTATGTCCATAGCCCAGCATCAATCCATAAATGAGGTACATATGCCAGAAAAGCAACACAAGGGAAGCTGCAACAAACCTGAGTATGTGATCTCATAGGAGCACCTCATCTGATGAAGCTCCCAGTGGTGCGAAACACAAGAGGGAGTGGCTGACGTGAGGTATGCAGACAGATGGAGGACACTGCCTTGTGGTATGTTCTAATGCAATATTTTTATTTTAAAAATCACGTGTTTTGATGATATTTGCTTTGATGATTTTGCATTAATACATATTTGAAGTCAGTTATTCTTCAAGTCTTATTGATTATTTGCTAAATGGGAACAAACTGGTAGCAGGGTGCACAAGTACTTATTCTAGAAGAACTTGCGCCCCTCTGTACTGACTGATGAAATTCTGGTGCTCAGTTGCAAGTGCAGTGCCAGTTGGACAGGGTTCCCACTGAGGGCTGTGCCCATTACCGCTCCATACCTTGCACTTCTGAATGACACACAAGATATTATGTAATAGATGTGATGGGTGCGCCTACCTTTCCACCTTCCCTTTTAAATAGAGAGTTGCCTAGATAGGCAGTTTTCCATTCATGGCGCAGTCCTCTGGTTTCTGCAACGGAAACAGAGCATAAAAGGCCTGTGGCTATTTGCACAATGCTCCATGCCGTGGGCAAAGTGAAAAAAGAGGCCAATTAGCATTTTGTCCACTGTGTTGGGAACAGTAAATGAGCCAATGAGGCTACTACCCTGACAGCCATATTTCAGCCAGTGGAGAAGACCAAGTTTCATCAAAGCCAAAGGTGAAAGAAGAGATTGAACATGAAGTGGGCTTTCAGAAACTCAGCGCCACAGGCTGTACAACTGCTGCACAGAAGTATTAAAGTTGAAGGGATAATGACAGCTCTACTGTCAATGAGTGATGTGTACCGCCTTATAAAGCCTAATTGTTCTTTTGATATTAAATTATCCCTCCAAGGGAAACTGCAATTCGACATGTGCAAACAGCACAGGCTGAAACACAGTCCTGATTAAATCCTTTAATTGTCACCACTCAACACTTAAGTGTTAAGATCGCTGAAAGCGATTTTCTAATTAGTGCTTGTTGTGCGGAGGCAAAGCGGATGTACAATTCCCATCACATAATCAGAGAGCTCACAAATTTCATAGAAAGTGTTTTCAGGTCACACGTTGGTTATAGTCACGCATATGCAAAGTCTTCTGTGAGCTGGACAATTTCCAACTGTTGCACCTTCTGGAGCATTTCTCAACAGCAGAATTTTTATGGGCAGAAAGTGACAGTAAAATAACAGTGAGTTGTCTAACAAGTCTATTTATCACAAGTATAAATAATAAGTAAAAAAACACTTGAAAACTCACCAAACTCGAATGTGAGATTATTCTCAATTCTCGATAAAACTTGATAGACTAAAAATTTATCAATCAACTTATTCTTTACAATAACTCTAGGAACTTAAAAAAATGGAAAAACCTGATTTAAAAAAAATTTCTTACATTTTGCCAATAGTTTGATTTTTTTTTTGTATTTTATAAATCTTGAAAGTTCAAGGTACTGTCATCATCTCATTAGAGTTTGTGAGTTTTAGAGTAAAAAATTTGAATCTCTGTAAAAACTTGCTACATCTGCCTCTTAGGTGGTAATTCACAAAAGTGGTGATACTGAGACAGAATAAAAGTGGAGATCAAAATGTCGGATTTCCCACCAAATTCACAAACCTCTATCTCGATTTTTGTGAATTTGTCTTTTGAAAAGAGTTTTCCAAATTTGTCTTTTGCACGACATTTTAAAGACATTTTTTCTGAATTTGTCTTTAGCTCTGTCAGTCAGCCATCAAACTGGAGATTTTGGGGGAGGGGTTTATTTTACCTAGGAAAATTATACATCATTTTTTTTCAGGATAACTCGGGCTTTCTAAATCTGCCTACATGTTTGTGTAATTCCACTTCTGTAACAAGATATACGGGTCTAAATACAATAAATGCTATTTTGTATAATATAGGGATTTGTATCAGAAATATGTTTTATTATCTTAGTCTTAGTCAAGTGTCTCAGTGCTGCTAAAACTAAAAAATGTCTGGGAGACTTTACTTTTCCTTTAGATAATATATTAGCTCAAATTGCTAATATTCATTAAGATAAAACTAGTAAAATAATTCAAATGTGAGTTAAAAACTTTTTACATATCAAATGTATAAAATACACTTTTTTTGTTTAATCAGTGTTTTACTTGTTTTGTTAATGAGGCTTTTACACCTATAGGGTTTGACAGATACTTGTGCCCTGACTATAAAATGCTAATCTCTATTAATATGATAATAATTCCCCAATGCGTCACATACAAGAGGGGTGAAATGATGATTGGCTGAACCAAAGCAGAGCAGTAATTTTAGTATTGATCTGACACATGGGGAAGCGTTATACTCATCTTTACTCCATTTTTAATTTTTTTTTAAAAATGAAGTTTTTGCTCTATTTTGAAAGACAAATTCATAAAAGTGTCCGTAAACTGTCTTTCTTTCACTAAAATATGAAAAGTGCCGGTTGAGTCGGAATAAAGGCAGATTTCTGTTTGTGAATATGGAGAAAGTATTTTACTCTAGTTTACAACCACTTTTATTCCAAAAACTCCACTTTTGTGAATTCCCCCTTAGTGTTAGGGGCCGATTCACTAACTTCGAGTGAAGGATTCGAAGTAAAAAAACTTCGAATTTCGAAGTTTTTTTTGGGCTACTTCGACCATCGAATGGGCTACTTCGACCTTCGACTACGACTTCGAATCAAAAGATTCATAGTAAAAATCGTTCGGCTATTCGACCACTCGATAGTCGAAGTACTGTCTCTTTAAAAAAAACTTCGACCCCCTAGTTCGCCATCTAAAAGCTACCGAAGTCAATGTTAGCCTATGGGGAAGGTCCCCATAGGCTTGCCTAACTTTTTTTGATCGAAGGATATTCCTTCGATCGTTGGATTAAAATTCGAAGGATTCGAAGGATTTTATCGTACCCATAGTGAATCGGCCCCTTAATGTCTATAAAATCTTGTTGACATTTTTTTTGTTAATGACACAACAACACAACGGCATCATACTTTGTGGTTTTAGTGTTGTTGATAGGTTGATCAAATTCTTAGCTTCAATACTAGGGAGTAGAATCCGTTATCTGGCAACCCGTTATCCAGAAAGCTCTGAATTTTGGAAGGCCTGTAACCCATAGACTCCATTTTATCCAAATAATCTACGTTTTAAAAATGATTTCCTTTTTCTCTGTAATAATAAAACAGTACTTTGTACTTGATCCCAACTAAGATATAATAAATCTGTACTGAAAGCAAAACTAGTGTATTGGGTTTATTTAATATTTACATGATTTTCTTGTAGACATAAGGTATTAAGATCAAAATTACAGAAAGATCTATTACTCGAAAAAACCCCATTCTGGATAACAGGTTCGATACCTGTACTAATTTACTACTACTACCTTCTTAATAAGAAATGTGTGGCCAGAAAGACAAGCAAAACCAACCCCTGGTCCCAGCAAAAAAAACCTTCCTATATTGTTGCAGCAGTTTTTCTTGGGGCCCTTACCCATTTACAAGAAGCAAGGTTCATTCAGTAATGATTTGCTGACATAAGAATGGAGGAACCTGATTGGAATGTGCAGAGCCCTCTGGGATGACATGTTATGCTGACTACAAGTCAGACCTGACCCTTCAGATCATTCAACTCAACTCATTCAACTCAACCCTACAAATATGTCTAAAAATGCCATATTTTATAAAACTTATTATTATTAAAACTTATTATACCAGCCTAAAGTTTCAGCTTCTTAATAGCAGCAAAACCTAGTGAGTATGATTGCTTAAAGGAGAACTAAACCCTAAGAATGTACATGGCTAAAAATGCCATCTTTCATATACTGAACTTATTGCACCAGCCTAAAGTTTCAGCTTGTCAATAGCAGCAATGATCCAGGACTTCAAACTTGTCACAGGGGGTCACCATCTTGGAAAGTGTCTGTGACACTCACATGCTCAGTGGGCTCTGAGCAGCTGTTGAGAAGCTAAGCTTAGGGCTCGTCACTAATTATCCAGCAAAAAATGAGGTTTGTCTGTAATATAAGCTGATGATACAGGGCTGATCCTTAGATTCTGATGCTAATTGCACTGGTTTCTGTGCTGCTATGTGATAATTATCTGTATTAATTACTAATCAGCCTTATATTGTGACATTTCTGTTCTATGTGTACTGTATATTGTGAGTGGGTCCCTAAGCTCAGTAAGTGACAGCAGCACAGAGCATGTGCAGTGAATCAGCAGGAAAGAAGATGGAGAGCTACTGGGGCATCTTTGCAGACACAGATCTTTACTGCTAAAGGACTGTGGTTGCCTTGGGCTGGTACAGAAGCCCAAAATGGGGCAGATTTATCATAGTGTGAGATTAGAACTCACCACAGAAAAACTCACTCACTTTCTATTCATTCCTTTAGTTAGGCTTTAGCTCTCCTTTAAAGAACATTACAGGACGTTAGAGAAGCATAAGGGAACCAAAATCATATTAAAACCGTTAGTTTCAGATCGAGATGTTGGAAAGTTAAGTGTCCGAATTCTATATTCTATATAGTATGATATTGAAAGGAGTACACACACACACACACACACAGCACCTTAGCCTATTGAAATCATTATTAAAACATGTACTCAGTGTCGGACTGGCCCACCAGGATACCAGGAAAACTCTTGGTGGGCCCAGATATCAGTGGGCCCTCATGCTGTTAAACATATGACCTATTTCATGGTCATTCCCTTTTTCTATAAAACAAAGAAGCTAAATAGAGCTTTAAGGGGGTGGCCCTTTGACCTCTTCCCCTGCAGCTAGATATATTATCAGGCAGGAGTGCTGCTGCCATTAGACGAGCAGCAGTTACTAAGGGTGGCAAAAAAAAAACACTCTTGGTAACTATTAGAACCAAATTTCCAGTTATTACACTGGAAATTCAGCTCTTCAAGTGCAGAGAGAGAGCACCATTGTGTCTGCTCCTGCGCAAGAATGTTAATGGAATTGTTCAGTTTAAAAATAAAAACTAGATAAATAAATAAGCTGTGCAAAATGTTTTCAATATAGTTAGCAAAAAATGTAATGTATAAAGGCTGGAGTGACTGGATGTGTAACATAATAGCCAGAACACTACTTTTTGCTTTGCAGCTCTCTTGGTTTCCACTGATTGGTTACCAGGCGTTAAAACTCACTGAACACTGAACAGTTATGTCCCATGTGGCCCCCCTTCAAGTCGCTGAATAACTCTGAGTTAGAGAGCTGAAAAGCAGGAAGTAGTGTTCTGGCTATTATGTTAGACATCCAGTCACTCCAGCTTTTATACATTACATCTTTGGCTAACTAACTGCAGTATATTAGAAACATTTTTTTTATTTTGCACAGCCTATCTATTTATTTGCACAGTTTTTATTTTCACACTGAACTGTTTCTGAAAGGGATGCTGTCATGGAAAAACATGTTTTTTTCCAAAACACATCAGTTAATATTGCTGCTCCAGCAAAATTCTGCTGAAATCCATTTCTCAAAAGAGCAAACAGATTTTTTTATATTCAATTTTGACATGGGGCTAGACATTTTGTCAGTTTCCCAGCTGCCCCAGTCATGTGACATGTGCTTGCACTTTTGGATGGAACTACTTTCTGGCAGTCTGTTATTTCTCCTACTTAATGTAACTGAATCAGTCTCAGTGGGACCTGAATTTTACTATTGAGTGCTGTTTTTAGATCTACCAGGAAGCTGTTCTCTTAGGAAGCTGTTATCTGGTTACCTTCCCATTGTTTTGTTGTTAGGCTGCTGGGGGGGGGGGTGTGATATCACTCCAACTTGCAGTACAGCAGTAAAGAGTGATTGAAGTTTATCAGAGTACAAGTCACATGACTGGGGGCAGCTGGGAAATTGACAATATGTCTAGCCCCATGTCAGATTTCAAAACGGAATATAACAAAAACTGTTTGTTCTTTTGAAAAATGGATTTCAGTGCAGAATTCTGCTGGAGCAGCACTCTTAACTGATGCATTTTGAAAAAAGCATGTTTTCCCATGACAGTATCCCTTTAAGCGATGGGGAGCGAAGAGGGTGGCATCACAGTTGCTGCCTCAGGTGGCAGAGAATCACCCCTGTTCCCAAGGGGGGGGGGTGAAAAGTATTGGGTGTGACATCACAAGCATGCACCAACATCTGAAGATTGGCACCAGGTACCTAGGGCAGCACCGGACTAGAATACATCCTTGATCATATGAGCAGTTTAATAAGACTTGTTTTCAACTCCCATTTAAACATTTAACTCATCAGCAGAAGTGCACAGAAATGCATGACAACATACTCCAGAGCAAATCTTTTGTTCCAATTTTCAATGAACATCAATAAAACATCAAATTAAGTTTCTTTACAATACAGGACAGGAAGGAAATAAGAATAACTGTAAGCATGGTGTTTCCATTTAATGCTGGCACTTTCGCTGATAAGAATCCGTATAAATGTTCCAGTGGACTGCTCATATCACTACTAATGCTTGTTACTTATTAAGCGTTAAGTCACTTATTTAAATATAGCAATGTCCTTGGGTTGGTGTTTAAATACCAGGCCTTTTTGACAACTGAACAAAAAAATGCGGTTTCGATACAATTCTTTTCACCCACTCAGACGCCACTAACGACAAATCTAAATTATTTTCAAATGTCAGTTCAAAGCAATGCAGTGAAAAGCTGTCTTTTGTACTTTTACCTAAAAAAATTTCCAAAATGTTTCACTTGAGTTGATGTAGGGTTTGACAGAGTGTAGGAGGGAATTTATTTTTTCTAAAGGGGATGGATGATGAGAAAAGTTGTAGCTATCTTCTCATCAGTGTGAAAAGGCAGACACTGGGATATATCTGACAAAACAAGGTTTTTTGCACCTTTCATTGTCCAATGTTTTTGTTTTTTCAACCACAGGAAGCACTATCTTTATTCATTTTTTGCTGAAAAATGAATATAAAGGAGCTTTAAAAGGGCTGTTTACCTTTAACATAACTTTTAGTATGATGTAGAGAGTGTTCGTCTGAAACAATTTGCAGTTGGGTTTCTTTTTTTTATTTGTGGTTTTTGAGTTATTCAGCAGCTCTCCAGTTTGCAATTTCAGCAATCTGGTTGATAGAGTCCAAATTACCCTAGCAACCATGAACTGCTTTGCATTAGTGCCTGGAATATGAATATGAGAGGGCTTGGAAAGAAAGATAAGTAATAAAATGATGTAATAGCAATACATTTGTAAGCATAACCAGCCATTGTTTTTTAGATGGGTCACTGACCCCTAAAGGAAAGTTGGAAATAGTCAGACGAAGACAAATAAATCAAAAACTATAGAAAAAATGAAGGCCATTTGAAAAGTTGCTTAAGAATGAGCCATTCTATAACATATTTAAAGTTAACTTAAAGGTGAACCACCCCTTTAAGCAGTGCATTCTTGCATCAATATTGCATTAGACAATGAGCTGATTAACTATAGACCACCAGGGCTGCAATAACTGTGTTTCCTTTAGTCTCTTTCTATTTTAACTGCTGACTGACTTGATATTTCCTGGTCACACTTTAAAAGGTACATTTTTTGGTTTACACAATTAACACAGCCAAGAATTGGAGTAAATGTTAGCTCCATGCTTTGCACCTTGTCTGTGACCCTTCTATTTCCTTTATCATAAGGGTACAACTCGACACGATGAGACTAATCGCAGGTGTCACGTCGGATGTGCCAAATTTAATGCATGTGACACAAATGTCGCACGTAGAAGCTGATTGCATCCAACACGTCACGACTGTCGGATAAAGATGCAACATACAGCATTCGCATTCCGACAGTCGTGTAATATTCCAGCTATAGTGTTTATATTTACCGGAACAGCAAAATATGGGGGCAGATTTACATATGGTCGAATATCGAGGGTTAATTAACCCTTGATATTCGACTGCCGAATGTAAATCCTTCGACTTTGAATATCGGAGTCGAAGGATTTATCGCAATTAGTTTGATCGAACGAAAAACCGTTCAATCAAACGATTAAATCTTTCGAATCGAACGATTCGAAGGATTTTAATCAATCGATCGAACGATTTTTCTACGGCCAAAAAAACATAGGAAAGCCTATGGGGACCTTCCCCATAGGCTAACATTGCACCTCGGTAGGTTTTAGGTGGCAAAGTTTTTTTTAAAGAGACAGTACTTCGACTATCGAATGGCAGTTCAATCGTTCGATTCGAAGTCGAAGCCGTAGTCAAAGGTCGAAGTAGCCAAAAAAAAACATTCGAAATTCGAAGTTTTTTTTATTCTATTCCTTCACTCGAGCAAAGTAAATGTGCCCCATGATCTTTTATATAGCTGTATGAGATATACATATTTGTTCATCCTTACAGTATGTGTGTTCCCTGTGTTCAGGCCCAAGATACTGATTTATAGTTGTCCAACCTGCATCCTCATCCCAAATTGTTGAACTGCCAGAATGCAGCACCAATGCAATTGAGGTAAGGTTAGATACTTTTGAGTAGTCATAATGGGGACTGTGAAGAAGCAAGATTATGTCAGAGAGAGACCACATTTGAGTAGTTGAGAAGGTAAATAACATTTCAAAAAGTGGTGTCAGTGGTGTCTGAGTTAGTCAACAAAAAGGTAGAAGCCATTACCTGTCCCAGTCCTGGGGCAAGATTAATGGTGTTAAAGAGACCAGTTTCAAAATTACTAATTGTCCTGCTTTTAACATTTACTGCCTCATTCCAGTGTCCCAGATCATTGGTTGAATGTCCCAATTCTTGGTGTGCCAAAATAAGCCGAAGACTTTTCAGCGCTGTGCAGTTAAGGGAGGCAGGGCAGGGGCACATCAAGGAGGGTGGAGGGAGCTGAGGTGGATCATAGAGAGCAAATCACGGAGAGAATTAGAAGCATATATGAGAAAGCTGAGGGTAGATTGACAAGAGCTAAGGGAAGATTGAGAAGAAGGTTGAGGACATATTGTGTAGGGTCCGTGTTGGACTGGCCCACCGGGATATTGACAAGAGATAAGGGAGGATAGAGGAGAAGGCTGAGGACATATTGTGTAGGGCCCGTGTTGGACTGGCCCACCGGGAAATCAGGAAAACTCCTGGTGGGCCCAGGTGCCACTGGGCCTCTTGCTTCTAACCATTTCATCTATTTCATGGTCATTCCCTACTTCTTTATTGGGAACAAAGAGGCTTAACAATGGAAGAATAGAGTATAGTATGTAGAGAAAAGAGACTAGGAGGTTAAAAAGGTTACGTGAGAATAGTTTGGAAAGTGGGCCCTCAGTCTAAGGTTTTCTGGTGGGTCCCTGACATCCCAGTCTGACACTGTGTAGGGCTGTGGGAGAATAAAGGAGGAGACTGAGGGAATATTATCAAGCTTAGATGGAAGCAAACTCACATAAAATGATTGAAAACAATGGAGAAAAGGTATTTATTTGGGCTAGTGTCTCAGTGTGTGTGACAGTTTTGGGGTTTATACTGTAACAATTGGGAGCCAGAGCCTGCATTAGGGCTCCAATGAAATCAGCTGTGATGAAGGCCTCAAACTGCACCACACTATCACAAAAATGGCTCACGGATAGTCATTAAAATCTGGTACTGCACTGTGCCATTATATGCTGAGTGCCAAAATGTAGCATGAAATGCAGGTGCCACAATATATCAAAAATGGGCAACTTAAACCACTAAACCACTAGTTTGTGCATCTGATGCTAGTATGCCCACCAGGGGAAAAGGTTGTGTTTTTGTTGAATGGAGTTTTTGGGGGCGGTCACAGAGTGGGTGTGGCAAAAAGCCCCTTTTTTCTAAGACTAATTATTTAGAAGACTCCAGTTCCCAAAATCCTGGATAAAAAGATATGCAGGGCTAATAAAGCCAATAATTGGAATTAAGAGCTAGTATACTAGTGGTTCCAAATGGAAAACCAGAGTTCTTTTTTACCTCAAGGTTTTGTTATGGACAAGCCACCCAACAAATTCAGAACATTCCAGTAGTACAAAGTTAGGTCATGGTAGAAGTGTAAAACACAACACAACTATCTCCCCATGCATTCAGTTGGTAATGGAATATCGATTCCCTAGGTCAATTTCTGTGTTAAAATGGCAAAGATTACTGCAGGCCAAAATAAAAAAAACAGCAACAAACTAGATATTCCTGCCATAATCTACAACAGATATGGAGAAGAGAAGAGTTAAGGCATGAGCTGAGATACTGAGTGAAACAATAGTGATATCCGGGGAGTAGTACACTGCCAAATTCAGGAGTATTCCATAAAAGTCTGGCAAAATTCTCAGATTTTTTTTCTTTCCCAGGGGTTGGTACGAAACCATCTGTTATAATAGCACAGTATTTGCCAGTAGAATTAACGGAAGCCTCAGTTTAAACTACCCAAATAAATTTATTCCATTTTCCAAAAGGCAAATTAAAACAAATAAGCCTATAAAACAGAAAAACCCAGTAGCTTAAAGGGGTTGATCACCTTCAAATTTACTGCTAGTATGAGTGATATTCGGAGACAATTTACAATTGTTTTTTATTTTTTACTATATGTTTTTCTTTTTTAATTCAGCAGCGCTCCAGTTTGCAATTTCAGTAATCTGGTTACTAGGGTCCAAATTACCCTAGCAGTCATGCATTGATTTCAATAACAGACAGATGTTTAAGTAATAAATAACAATACAAGAGCATTATAAAGCAGAAAAGCAGTTGAAAAGTTGTTTATAATGATCCATTCTGTGACTTATTAAGGGGGTTATTTAGCATAATCCGAATTTTTCAGATTTTTTAAATAACCAAAGTCCAACCAAACTAGAATCCACTATTTGACTTTATTTATTATTTAAAAAGCATAAATTAATCGGTTCAGGGAAAAACCTGAAAAAAACGAATGAAAAATCATATTGTACAATTTTTCTCTGTCATTTTCCCGAAAAGCCTGCATTTTTTGGATTTTTATGTGGGTCTGTTACAGGTTCATAAAGAGCACTTTCCCCCAACCTTTGTTTGGCACTCCTTAAAGGTTCAATTTTATTTAACTTTTAGGGCTCTTACTGATGAGCGGTTGTAGCTGCCCGCAGCGGCCGATTTCTGGCCAGATAATCTCGTACGGAGGGCGGCATGCGGCCCGGCCCCACCAGTTACGTTACTGTCATACACAGAGAGATCCGCTCGTTTGGCAATGTCACCAAATGAGCGGATCTCGTCTCGATATGCCCACTGATCCGATCGTGGGCCCTAGATCATAATGCAGGACTACAGGCATTTGGCTGGCAAGACTGCATCAATGAACAGATGCAACCCACAATCCGACTGCATTTCTACACCTGCCCGATCGACATCTGGACAAAAGTCGATATTGATCAGGTTAAGCCTGTCAGAGGGCCCCATACACGGGCCAATAAGCTGCCTACTCGGTCTGTCGGCAGCTTTTATGGGCCTGTGTATGGCCACCTTAAAACTTTGCTAACCACAACAATTGTAAATGCTAATTTGTGCTATAGATTATAGGTGACTACAAGTGGGCAAACTTTTTCACTGCTATTATGTCATCCCAGGATAAGACAGAATAGTGTGACTTTAGAATTTAAATTTTAAACTGTAAAATGAAATTTCAGCCCAGACTGACATGAGCTAGCATGGCAGCTCACACATATATACACAATGTTGCAGATAATAAGGCAAGTATGTTTATTCAGTAGTGATGGGCGAATCTATTTGGCAGGTGCAAATTCTCAGTGAAATTCCGTGAATAAATTTGCAAAATTGGCGAGAAAATTCGCCAGTGTCAAAGTTTTTTTGTCAGCTGCGTCAATTCCAACAGTGGGCGACAATTTCGACACCGTTGACAATTAAACGGGCACCCATTGAGTTAAATGCACGTCAATTGTCACCGGTGTAAATTCTGGTGTCCGCGAATTGATGCTGGTGTCAAAATTTGCGTTTCACAAATTTTTAGTCTGTTGCGCAAAATTTTGCGGTAAATTCGTTAAACGGGACAAATTAGGCCATCGCTATTATTGGGCAATTATACAGTAATGTAACCCTACTTATACTGTAAATAGGGTATGTGGCCCTATCAATCATATATTCCATAGGTGATTCCAACTTAGCTGCAGATTGTTTACAAGATACAGCATTCAGTACTAACAGAGCAAAGGTATAAGAAAAAAAGCTGCTGCACAATGGTTTACAATAAACACATAAAAATATAGACCTAATGAGGGTTGAACATGAGTTTTATATTCCTGATTATAATAAATACATAAGAAGCAAGGGAAATTAAAAAATGATCTTGTGAGAAGGGTATCATAGAAATTAGCAAGATGCCTAATTTTAATTTGTTTTGTTAACTGACAATCTAGGGGGTTATTTATCAATTTCCGAATATCCGAACCTCGAATAATTTGTGGTTTTCAGGGGGAAAAAATATGAATTTTTGTCGAGATTTATAAGTTCGATGGTCTAAAAACTCTGAATCAGAAACTCCGGCATCTAAAAGCTCTCGAGGTCCTGTATAAGTCAATAGGGAAGGTCACGTGTCTGCGCTGATGTCCGTACCGATGAGTTTGTGGTTTCTTCGTAAAAAACTTGGAAAACTACAATTTTTTTTCATAGATTTCGGAGTTCTTGCGCAGAAACCACGTATAATTCAGAGTTTTCGGGGGAAAGCTCCGAAGTTTGCCCGACCCTATTTTTTCTTCATAAATAAGGTCCATTCAGGCAATTGGAATTGCTCAGATTTCTAATACTCAGATAAATTCGAAACTTCTCAGAAACAACTTACCCTCTGTTCATCTTACAAATCATCCTGTTAAACCTTTTTGCTTCAGGGACATTTTTGCTACTGTTGAATCAGCGGTGTGTGCTGCAGTACAAAGCTCGATTACTCTGGCAGGTACTGGTTAAAGTTCATTTCAAGTTATTTGAACGGTTGTAGAAAAAGGAATGTAAAGGACAAATAAGAGGTCAGCTGCTAGAACTGCTTTGCCCTCTGCTATAATGAGAAAACTCCAGTGCAATAGCACTCCTGACGCTTCGATTTCTGAAGTTGCCTCACGAGGAAAATTCGGGCCACTTCGGAAATCGAAGAACCGCGAGTGCATTGGCGCAGGCGTTTTCTCATTATAGCAGGAGGAAGGCAGTTCGGGGAGATTGTCGACCCGCAGAAGAGGCGATTAGTCACCAGGCGACTAAATCTCCCCGAATCTGCCCGTGTGCCCCTGCCCTTACAGACTGAGATAGCTGAGAGTATTAGTAGGCACCTGTGTTGGTTTTTTTTTTAGCTCAGTTCGTTATTTTTAATCTTTAACAATTTTGCACCTATGGTCTATAAATCAGCCCCCCTAGTTAGCTACTACATAAACCTTTTCCAGGAGAAAATTAAAGGTGAAGTGATTGATATGCAACATAGTAACATTGTAAGTTGAAAAAAGATACACTTTCAACCTTATATATGATAAAATGATAATAATGCTGCCCTGGTTTTACAGCATAAGTAAAATATATAAAAAAAAAAGATTTAGAATGTCAAAATTCTGCTGTAAGAGCTAAGAAACACCACTAGCTAATTAGAAACCAAGCAGATCTTTAGTTTGCAACATATGTTCCAAGGTCTGACTGTGCAGTCATCTGAATATAGAAAGCTAAACACATTGCATTGCAGTGTGGGAGGAAGAAGGCAGAAGACATGATGGCGAGAGCAGCCATGTGAGAAAAATACATGAAACACTCGGACACAAACTAAATTTCCCAATGAGCAAGGAAAGGTGGAATTCCAAAACAAACATGAGTATTTTGATATATTCAAAAATGATCCAGGAAAATGCATTTATACTTTTATGGGAATTAACGGTATACAGATATTGGACCTGTTATCCAGAATGCTCAGGACCTGGGGTTTTCCGGATAATGGATCTTTCCATAGTTTGGATCATCACACCCTAAGGGGGTTATTTATCAAGGTCTGAATTTATCTCAATATCGGCTGCTACAAACTCCGATCTAACCCGCTCGGGTTTTTAACACTTATTTATTATTACATTTTCCCGAAAATTTGCTTTGCGGGAAAAGTTCAGATTTTCACGATTTTTCAGTGAATTTGCCCCGAAACCTCTGAATTTTTCAGAGTTTTCACCCGAAAGCTCAGAAAACATCGCAAAATTGCCCGAAACCCCCGACACAACCAAAAATCAATGGGACTGTTCCCATTCACTTTTATGCAACCTCGACAGGTTTGAGATGCTGTGTTTTTATATTCTGGCTTTTTAGCACTCGGGGTTTAATAAATTCCGAAAAATTTGTGATTTTTGTAATTTTTTTTTAAAGTCTGATTTTATAAAAAAAAAATTCACAAATTTTTTGGATTTCGGGTATTTGGAGCTTAGTAAATAACCCCCCAAGTGTACTAGAAAATCATGTAAACATTAAGTTAACCCTAGACATGTGCGGGCCGACCCAAGGCCCGCGGGACCCGCGGGTCGGGCCGACCCCTGGACAAAATGTGCAGGTCGCAGGACCTAGTACTGCCGGCTTCCAGCTTCCAGCGCCGGAATTTATAGACTTCTGCCTGCCCAGTCCCTTTTGTGACATCACTGCCTTTTGTGACGTCACTGTGGGGCGGGGCGGGCAAGTCGAGAAATTCTCGACCCGCACATCACTACTGTAGACTGGTTTTGCCTCCAATAAGGATTAAATATATACTAATTAATATAATTGTCAGATCTCAGGAGTCCTTCCTCCATGTTCAGGATTCCCTCATAACCTGTCTCCCCTCCTACATATGCTATCAGTTCCAAACCAAGGAAGAACAAGAGAAAGGAGATGGCAGAGAAGGAAATCCTTGTTTCATTTATCGGCCACAAAGTGTTTCACTTTACACAGGAACCCGTTAAAGTTCCTCAGGGTGGGGTAGTACAGGTATGGGACCTGTTATCCAGAATGCTTGTGACCTTGGGTTTTCCAGATAATGGATCTTTCTGTAATTTGGATCTTCATACCTAAAGTCTACTAGAAAATGATATAAATATTAAATGACCCCTATAAGATGGTTTTGCTTATCCTTGTTTGGATCAAGTACTAGCTACTATTTTATTATTAAAGAGAAAAAGGAAATCATTTTTTAAAAATGTGGATTATTTGATTATAATGGAGTCTATGGGAGACGGCCTTTCCGTAATTCCCATACCTGTACTTCAAGAGTCAATATGATGCAAACGTTTCCAGATGAATCATGTTGAATACCCAAGATATATGTTGGTAATTATATATAAGGTAAGAAAAAGGTCATACGCAGAATTGCTGCAAAAATTCCAGGTGCTCTTTTATTCCACTACATGTTTCGAGCTGGCGCTCTTTGTCAAGTGACACTTGACAAAGAGCGCCAGCTCGAAACATGTAGTGGAATAAAAGAGCACCTGGAATTTTTGCAGCATTTCTGCGTATGACCTTTTTCTTACCTTATATATAATTGTGGATACAAGGCTTCAAAGGACGGAAGCAGTAAGAAGTGGTCGAATTTGGAGGTGAATCAATTTTTAAACATATGATATATGTTGGTAAAGTTTTATGGTATCCTGGGGGGTGCCTAAAAGATTACTAGCAGTTCAATATTATCCTCACTTATCAAAACTTTCCAGAAACATTTTGTTGATATTAAGGAAATATTTTAACAAAATGCCACATATATCATAGAATATCTCTATGTCAATGTATTGGCTTGTGTTCAAGTGCTTTGAGTAGTCAAACACCTTTGGGTTGCCTATGATGGAAGTTCTGAGCAAGTTCATGGGTCGTGAATGCGTGTGCAAGAAGCAGACCTACGCACCATTGTCCTAAAGGAGAACAAGAGATAATAAAGATTGAGACTGGTCAATCAAAGGTCTAAGGGTGGTGACAGACAGGGAGATTAGTCACCCAGCGGTTCATTTGCAGGTTTTTATTTAATATTTTTAAAGAAATTTCACAACCTTCATAGTTTTAAAGTTTGTTAGATGTTTCAAAAACCTTAAAAACCACTAAAATCTGACCTCTAATAAATAAGGCTCCGCATGTTATAGTATGTGATTTTTATACAAATTCCTATGTGATTTTCCCTAGAAACACATGAAAATGCATAGCTCTTAAGGAAATCAAAATATATGTTCTAAAAAATGAACCATATTTCTCAAATATGCGATATGCTAATTCTGGTTCCAGCAAATCTAACCCAAAGCTCAGATTGCTATGTGGGGACACATGGGAAAAGCATGTAAATATATAATTGGCTTAACTCCCAGTGAAAATATGTATGGAATAATTTTAGACCATGGATATACTAACAAATACCATGACTGCAACACCAGCTAGAATTTCATACTATAAACCAACCCTGAGCCCATTATATTGCCCCTCTTGCTCAGCTGTTAGGGCAGTGACACATGCTAAGATTCGGGGAAATTAGTCACCCAGCGACAAATCTCCTAATCTTCGTGCGTCTAATCTCCCCAAACTGTCTTCGCGCCGGTGCTTCGTTTTTCCAACAAAGCTTTCTGAGTGCCATCCTGCCGGCAATTTACATTGTAGCCGGCAGGAAGGCATTTCGGGGAGATTAGTCGCCCAGAGAAGAGGTGATTTGTCGCTGGGTGACTAATCTCCCTGGAATCTTAGCATGTGTCACTGCCCTTAGGGACCTAAGGGGGCTCACTGACAGCTAATGGGGACTGTCCCTAGGCAAACACTATGCCTTTGATTACATATAGGATTGACTCAACAATATATGACAACAACATTCTAGAACAGGGTTCTCCAACCTTTAGAACCCATGAGCAACATTTAGAAGTAAAGAAGTTGGGGAGCAACACTAGCATTAAAAATGTTCCTAGGTGCCAAATAAGGAATTGGCCATTTAGTAGCCCCTATATGGATTGTCAACCTACATTGAGGCTCTGTTTGACAGTACACCTGGTTTTTATACAACCAAAACTTGCCTCCAAGCCTGGAATTCAAAAATAAGCACCTACTTTGAGGTCACTGGGAGCAACATCCATGGGGTTGGAGAGCAACATGTTACTCACGAGCTACTGGTTGGGGATCACTGTTCTAGAATATATATGGGACATATCTAGACTGGATATCATAGCATACCTTTACAACATATGTGAATATGGAAAGGGAAAGGGGCAACAGCAAGCACTTATGTTAAGGTATACAGAATATGGCAAAAGGGGGTAGATTAATGTCTTGAGGGTATGAAAAAAGAGGGTGATTGCAACAGGCGCAATAGAGGTAGGAAAATGGTAAAGAAGCATAGATGTTAACCTTTGTGGGAACTGAATCTAGGTGATTCTTGGCCACACTCCATGACCTGATATGCCCAACCACTCCCCATCAGTTCAGTGAGTCAACTGTATTTTTATCTATGTTGTGGGAGTAACCCATATTCACAGACAAAAAATATATAGCAACCTTGCCAAGATACAGATTTTAGACTACACATGTTAATGTGTGTCACTGAAGTACATCAATGTATTGTTCAATAACTAATGGGACACAGAAACACATTTACTCATTTAAGGTGTGCATACTATTTTAGGACTTTATATCATGGACTATAATAGGATTCTTATGCTTGGGTTCTTTCGCTTTCTTTATTCATATATTTGTACAGATTCCTTTACATGTTTATAAGGCAGGTTGGTCTGTCATTCCCAATAGGTTGCTAATTATGAAAACTGTCTCTGTGTAAATACCTGACACGTTCACTAAGTGACATCTCAATCCACCATAATAAAGAGTGCAGCAAGGCCAGATCATTTGTATTAGATCCATTTAGTGGTTCTTGACTTCAGCCCACAGAAAACTGAAAGAGAGACCAGTGCAATTTCTAACATCATTTGGTCTCTATTCAATGTGAACAAGTGCCCCAAGCTCCATAACTGTTTATAATACACAAAAGCCATGAATATCTTGTAAATTATATCCTTATAAACGGTTCTGATGTCATCAGTTATAAACGGTGAGTTCTGATGTCATTTCTGTCACATGACTCACTGAAATTTGTGAATTATAATAAGTAAAGTACCCCCAGTTGTAAAATATAAGGATATTAGAAGTTACCTCGGAGTTCCATGACCTGTATAAAAACAATCGGCCTTCGGCCTCGTGTTTTTATATGGTCATGAAACCTCGGTAACTTATAATATCCTTATATTTTACAAGAGAGGGTACTTTATTCACTATATATATCATATATTAGATATAATACAGGGCAGTCATATTTGAATACTTTTGCCAAGATGACATGATGCGTTTTCTCCACCAGCAGAAAAACATTGGGCAGAGAAAATGCCAGTGCCTCCATGTATATGTAGACAATGCATTGTATAATGTCAGCCTTAGATTCTGAGATATTTATTGCTTTATTACTGTACTTATTGGGGTTTGCAATGTGTCCCTGGAACAGTTAAATAAGGCTAACTTACCTTGAGAATCACGCTGAATCTATGACTTGAATGCCCCTCTGCATCAGCTTGTTGCATTTGGAAGCACCAGGATAGTGATAATATAATAAATATAGTAAAAGAAATAAGCCAACTGCGAATCCTTTGCTTTGTGATGTTATATACAAGGAAAGGCAGAGCATCCTTCCTTCTATTTAAAGCCGCTAGGACCCATCCCAACAGTTTCCTACTCTACCAACAAAAATTTCACAATAAAACAGAAGGGATCTGTAGGTAGCTCTTCATTCTAACACTTCAAATCGGATGTAAAGGGGAACATTTCATATATTTATGTTAACAAGTTTGGTGCTTTACTTTGCAATTATGCCAGAAATATGGGGGAAAAGAAACACAGCACAGTGACCATAGTTTTCTCTTTCACTCTCATTGGTAAATCGGTCACCAGTATTCCACAGATAAATGCATTTGATGTTAATTAGCCTTACATATAAGGATGATGGCAGATGGGAATTTTTGTCGTTCACACCTATCTCCTCCAACGTGGGTGACAATTTGTCCAAAAATACTTTTTGCACTGGTGTCAGTGTGACTGGTAAAATATCATCGTTTAAGCTCTGGAAAATGCAGGCAGTTTCCGGCTACCTGGGTCCATCATCCTTAGGGGTGTTAGGTAAAATAGGGTAAAAATGTTGTACATTATGTTTTGGGCTTCTGTACTAGGCCAAGGGAACCACAACCATTAAGCAGTAAAGATCTGTGTCTCCAAAGATGCCCCAGTAGCAGAGCCGGGCCCAGCCAGCCGCCCGCCCAAGGCAACCTGGCTGGCCGCAGCGCCGACTTGGTGAATGGACGCAGGCGCGCATGTGGAAATGGACGCTAGAGTGTATGCCCTGACGGACGCTGGTGCGCATGCGCCAACGGATGCTGGCGCGAATGCGCAAATGGACACGCAAGCCGACTCTGCTGAAGAGAGGGGACCGGATTAGGGGTAGGCAGGCAGCATGCAGGGTACGTGTCTGGCGCCCTTCCAGCTTTGCGCCCTAGGCAAGTGCCTACTCTTTCTACCCCTAGTTCCGGCCCTGCCCAGTAGCTCCCCATGGTCTTTTCTGCTGAGTCACTGCACATGCTCTGTGCTGCTGTCACTTACTGAGCTTAGGGACCAACACACAATATACTATACAGTATATCATATAAATGTCACAATATAAGGTGGATTAGTAAATAATTATTAATATAGGCAGATAAAAAAAAAACAGCACAATAAGCATCAGAATCGAATAATCAGCCCTGTAGCATCAGCTTATATCACAGGCCAACCTCATTTTCTGATTGATTTCCCACAACCTCTAAGCTTAGCTTCTCAACAGCTGCACAAAGCACACTGAGCATGTGCACGTCAAAGACACTAAGAAAATCCAAAATGGGGAACACCTGTGACAACTTTGAAGTCCTGGATCTGTACTTTAGAGATGTTCAACCTTTAGGCTGGTCCAATAAATTCAATACATAAAATATGTCATTTCTATCCCATATTCATTTTTAGGGTTTAGTTCTCTTTTAAGATGGTCATACCGGGGCAGACCCTTGCAGTAGTATAATCGATCCAATAATGGGCCAAATGTACAGGTACCATACATTAATGGCTAAATGATTCAGATTTAGTTTGCCTCCCCTTACACATTAATTCATGCATTGAACAGTTCATTGTAGTATAAATGGTTTCAGGGGTTATTTGCAGCTCATTATCTTTTAACACAGATTTATTTAAATGAGAAAACGTTATTTCATTTTTAAGAGAGAAGTCTTTCGTATGGAACTGAATCTGGCCTTGTGTGTGATGACTTTTTTGGCATCAATATAAGCCAACTTCAGTTACTGCTACAAATCTTGCCCATCTTATTTCACCATAGCAATAATAGGCAAGATGGTGCCAGGGAAGGGTCTGTAACTGTGGGCTAGTAAGTTTATAGTAAGGCAACATATTATCAGGTCTGTGTGAGGGCTGCAACTGTGTTATGAAATGCTTGGGGGTCACAGTGTGTCATGAAGTTGTGAGGCATGCAGTGATCTTGCTGGCATGTTTAGGATTGATTAACTTTTCTGAATGCATTTATTGCATACTAGGTTGTTTTATTATTTTACTGTAATTTGAAGCTTTCAGCATATGTTGAAGTAAACACTACAATAATGTGCACACTGAAGGGCACAGAGGGCAGGACAGCATCAATCATACTACAGGTATGGGACCTGTTATCCAGAATGCTTGGGACCTGGGGCTTTCCAGATAATTTTTTCAAATATCTTTTTTTTCACTGCACATATTGCTAGGGTCGGACTGGGCTGGTGGGACATCGAAAAAAAACCCGGTGGGCCCTGATGCTCGTAGGCCCTGCCGGCCCAGTCCCACTCCCCATCACTGCTGCCCAGAAATGCCTCGTCCTCCCCCCTGGCCCAGTCTCACTTGGTAAAGGTTGCACGTGGGGGGCAGATAAGAGCATGGAGCTCATGGGCGCCATCTTCTGGCTCTTCGGATTTCTTCGGGTCCTCTTCCTTTCGGCAATTTCAGCACTTTTGGCCCATGCGCAGTTGCTACGAACAGGAAGACTGCTGCAACTGCGCATGCGCCAATACAGTGCTCACTTCCAGAAGAAATCCGAAGAGCCAGAAGATAACTCTGCACCTATAGAAGTGTAAAGGATTAGAGGAAATTATAGGTGTTATCACCTAAGCGGGGGGGGGGGATTTATTAGTGGAGGGGGGGTTGAGTTCTCCTTTAATACCCAGATTTCAGTGAACACCTTGAAACACACAGAGATAATGTACTGGAAACATTTACCATTCTAGCTGATGGCCAAAGTCAGGAAGTTAGTCATACGCGCTTGTGAAATTAGAAAACAACAAGGAATTTGAAGATATTTCAGTGATGGATTTGCCAGATGCTCACGATGTTTCCTGGAAACGTGATCCCACGTGCAGCAATTGTGTTGCACCTAAATAAACTGCCTGCTGTGCAGGAGCATTGCTGATTGCTTTTCCAACAGAGAAAGACCCAAAGCGCCAAACTGTATATGAAACGTTTGCACTTTATCAGCTTAATGCTTCTGATTAATTATGTGCTCCTGCATAGACTTAGCGCAAGGCTAACACATTTTCTTGAGTATTAATTAAACCCTCCAGATACTTCAAGTTGTTATAATAAAGAAGAACTGGAGCCTAAAAAAGAATATGGCTAGAAATGCTGTGTTTTATATAACCAACTTAATGTAGTAACTCTGAGATTTGGAAGCCTTATACTGTCCCCAGCAGCTTCCCATCTTCAGACCCTGTTTGCCCATCTTTTGAGTGTCAGTGGCACTGCACATGCTCAGTGTGCCCAGGATTGCTGCTGAAAACCAAACTTAGAGGTTGCTGCAAAGCATCACAGCAATAAAAGAAAGTGAATATACACGTCATACACACTAATGCTACTGGGTTGATTATTAATCAATTCTGATGCAGAATTTATATTTCTATTCAACACAGTGTTTGCAAAAGAAGGAGTGTGAGGAGGGGCAATGTTGGGAGAGCAGTGGCATCTAGAAGTGCTTAATGGAAAGTGAAAGTATTGACTTCCCCACCTCTATGCCTCAGGCATAGAGGCGGGACAAGTAATATTTGATTGACAGCTCAGATATTTAAACACCTGAGCTGTCAATTTTAGACCCAGGACTGAGGCAGCTGGGAAACTGACAAAATATCTAGCCCCATGTCAGATTTCAAAATTGAATATAAAAAAATTTGTTCTTTTGAGAAACGGATTTCAGTGCAGAATTCTGCTGGAACAGCACTACTAACTGATGTGTTTTGGAAAAAAACATGCTTTTCCATGACAGTATCCCTTTAATACATGGGACAGGGGTGGATACCCATATAGATGAGCAGATGTCAAAATGCACTTGTCCACTGACAGTTTATCCAACTGGGACTAAAATGTTCTCCATGGCAGTTGCTTCTGCAGAGAGAAGGAGATATTAATTGTACACCTAAATTAGTCTTCCCAACCCATCTCATTGTCATGATGATACAGGATAAAAACATTAAAATTTGCCTGGTTACAACCAACCATATTTCAAATTGAATCCACGTAAAAAAGTAATTTCCCTAGAATTATTTTGTGAAGTGTTGGTTCTTCCATTTCATTTTAATAAACGCCACATTTAGGAAGAAAATGGATTTTACTGCCTTTCAAGCAAATCTATATTTTAAGAATATCAGTGAGTCACATGGAAAAGCACAGCTTTTCTTGGTGGCTGAATTTCTATATCACTATGGAAACACCAATTAGATTTATGTAAGGCAGATTTTTGTGCCACTGGAAAGGCTTCTAATTTGCAAACTCAGTACTTTGCAGCCGAGAATTCTCCACAGAAGGGAGAGGTGTGCATTCATTCTGGCTGGATATTCCACTTTCCCTCTTTAGTGTAGTGAGCTACAACTTGGTTCCCCAAAATAACGCACATGTTAAGCGCTATAAGCATATATATAAGCATATAAGAGTAGCATTAGTGTTGTAATTCTGGCATGTCCATCTGCACTTCTGTTTTAATCAGCAATGGCTCATATTCCTACAATCTGTCATCAGTCCCAGCACCTTCGACAAGCCATTAGTATAAGGGCCGGAACTAGGGGTAGGCAGAAGAGGCAGCTGTCTAGGGCGCAATAATTGGGGAGCGCTAGGCAGCTACCTCTAAAACTGGCTTCTGCCTACCCCCTGTCCTTCTTTTTCCCTCTTGACTAGGGATGCACCGAATCCAGGATTCGGTTCGGGATTCGGCCAGCATTCGGCCTTTTTCAGCAGGATTCGGATTCGGCTGAATCCTTCTGCCCAGCCGAACCGAATCCGAGTTCTAATTTGCATATGCAAATTAGGGTCAGGAAGGGAAATTGCGTTACTTTTTGTCACAAAAGAAGGAAGTAAAACATTTTTCCCAATCCCACCCCTAATTAGCATATGCAAATTAGGATCCGGATTTGGTTCGGTATTCGGCCGAATCTTTCACGAAGGATTCAGGGGTTTGGCCAAATCCAAAATAGTGGATTCGGTGCATCCCTACTCTTGACACCCTCCAATCTCTTGTCTCTCCATCACTTATCCCTCCCTTCGCGTCCGTCTCTTCTTTCTCGATCGCTCGCGCATGTGGGGCGGGGCTTGTTGGCCAGGGGCATACTGGATATTAGTTCTCTTTTAAAGAGGCTTAAACAAATACACTGCTTGATTGCACAAAAAAAACAATGGTTCGAAAAGGTTCAAAATACTAATAAACTTCATGGGTTAAAAGGCTAGCTTCAACGTTTCACCACAACTATCGAGGAGGTGTGTTAATGCAAATATACAGTGGTGTGTGAAAGTTTGTATAACTTTATATGAATGTGACATGAAACATTGGCTGATTTTCAAACAAGTTCTAAAAGTAGTTGAAGAAAGCCAAGTTAAACAAATAAAATAAATATTATATTATGTCATGTATTTATTGGGGAAAAAAAAGATCCAATACCATATCTGCATGTGCAAAAGTAAGTGAATCCTTAGGATTATATATAACTTGAAGGTGAAATCATGGATGTGAGTGAGAGACCCTGCTTTATACAAAGTACGGGGATCCATCAAAGACTGATCACACATAGGACACATTTGTGAATGTTTATTATGGCTTGAACAAAGGAGGTGTCTGAGGACCTCAGAAAAAGAGTTGTCGATGCCCATAAAGCTGGAAAAGGTTACTGTCTCTTAAAAGTTTGGACTCCACCAATCAACAGTCAGACAGATTGTGTACAAATGGAGGAAATTCAAGACCAACGTTACCTACTCATAAGTGGTTGACCACCAAAAATAACTCCAAGTGCAAGCCATCTAATAGTCCGAAAAGAACTCAGGGTAACCTCTAAGCAACTGAAGGCTTGCCTCACATTGGTGAATGACCACCATCAGGAGAGAACTGAACAGCAATGGTGTGTATGGCTCCCCCTCCCCCTCCAAAATATTGCTGAATATCTACAGTTGTGTTTAACTAGGGTTTCTTTGTCTACTTTTAGGTCTTGTTTGAAAATCAGAAGACATTTTAGGCCACCGTTTGGACATTATTACTTAGAAGGTTTTACAGGTTTACAAGCACCGACCCTCAATGCATACCCCCACCACACCAGCAAGGTGACAAGTGGGGTGACAAGCACGGGTCGCTAATCACTTTAAGCACAAATCCCACTGGTCCCTCAACCAAACAGAAAATCAAACAAGGGATGGGCAGGCAGAAGAAGTATGTGCCCAGCACCCCCTACCATTGCACCCTAGGTATGTGCCTTTGCTGCTCACCCCTAGTTCCAACCCTGCTTGTGAACTACTAAACTTAAAATACAGAGCACACGCACAATATCAAAAATATTTGGTGCAAATATTAATCTTAGAAAAGACTTGAGGTCTCATTTACAAAGGTGGGTGCAAAAGGCAAATAAATGGTGCAAAGCAAAGAGACCATGGGGGTTATTTATCAAAATCCGGTTTTATCTCAACATTTTCTGCTACAAACGCCAATCAAATCTGCTTTTGTTTTTTTTACGCTTATTTATTTTTACATTTTCCCAAAAATTTGCTTTGTGGGGGAAAAAAAACAGATTTTCACGTTTTTTTTTTCAGATTTTTCACCCAAAAACCAGATTTTTTTTGGATTTCTCACCTGAAAATGACGATTTTTTTTTTAGGCTTTTTTCCTGAAAACTCAAAAAACTTCAGGGTATTGCAGAAACCCAGCGCACATCAAAAAAATCATTGGGACTTTTCCCATGGACTTACCGTATGTGCTACCTCGACAGGTCTGAGATGCCGGATTTTCTGATTCGGACTTTTCCATCCTCAGAGTTTAATAAATTCCGAAAATTAGAGTACGATTTTATTTTAAAAAGAATTTTTTGGAATTTTTGCATTCAGTGTTTAGTAAATAACCCCCCATGTATTGTACTTTGCCCAAAACCACAGCTCTTTACACTCCTAGAATGGAACATAGATCTGGTCCTTTCTCTGGAATACAGTGCTCTTTTCATAGGGTATAGGCAGCTAGTGACATCCCCTGGAATGCACCTTAGCTTGTACATCACTGATATGCACAGGCTGGGGGTGTCAGAGGCATAGAAACCTGTACATAACACTTGCCTATAGACTGTTCTGCACCCGACAGTGCAGTATGGCCACAAGTATGGCCTTAGTACATGATGCACTTGCTTCGCTGCATTATTAAATGACCCCCTCTGTTCTTCCAAAAGCTAGTAAATTATTAAGACTGTACTATTTGAATACCAGATTTGTGCAGCTAAACTAAAAGCCATCCAAGTGTGAGCTCATACTCAGAAGGCTGGTACTGGATCAAGAAGACCACATTCCCCTTCCCACGCTTCTGTTGCAATGCAGTGCACATTTCAATAGAACATATAATGCCAAAAACTGTATGAAGAAATTTTTTCTTCAATAGAATGCTTTTTCAAAGTGAAACCACTGTTTAGTTGATTACCCATTCATTTATGACCTGCCGCCAAATAAGATGACATGCATTTTTATTAAATATAATAATACTCTTAAGAAATAGCACAGAATTTTACAAAGCTTGGACTAATGTTAACATTATTTGGCAGATGAATCATGCCAATGCTCCTATATTTTTTAGCAAGCAATAAAAATGCGGAAGACACATAGGGGCAACTTCATCAAGGGTCGATATTCGACTGGGAATGAAAATCCTTCGACCTCGAATATCGAAGTCGAAGGATTTTGCGCAAATACTTAAATCGAACGATCGAAGGAATTTAATCCAACGATCGAAGGATTATCCTTCGACCAAAAAAATTTAGCCAAGCCTATGGGGACCTTCCCCATAGGCCAACATTGGGTTCGGTAGCTTTTAGGTGGCGAACTAGGTGGTCGATGTTTTTTCTTAAAGAGACAGTACTTCGACTGTCGAATGGTCGAACGTTTTTTAGTTCGAATCCTTCGATTCGAAGTCGTACTCGAAGGTCGAAGTAGCCCATTCGATGGTCGAAGTAGCTAAAAAAACACTTCGAAATTCGAAGTATGTTTTCTTCTATTCCTTCACTCGAAGTTAATGAATTGGCCCCATAGCTTCCGTAATCTTTTGTATACTGAGTAGTGTTCAGGAGACCCCTGGCATTCATATTTATGATGTTTAATCTTGGTAACTAAGGAGATGTACGGGGGATTTTATAAAACCTGCTAAATTTAGGGGGTTATTTATCAAAGTCCGAATTTATCTCAATATTTTCTGAAAAAACTCAGACCAAATCTGCACAGTGTTTTTCAGCTCATTTAAAAATACACTTTCTGAAAAAAATTTTGCGGGAAAAAATCTTAAGAAAATCGTAAAAAATAAAAATTTTACACATTTTTTGTAATTTCCCCCCCCCCCCGAAAGCTCAGATTTTTTCAGATTTTTGCCTGAAACCCCTGAAAACTTCGGGGTATTGCAAGAAACCCAGTGCAGATCAATAAATCTTTGGGACTTCTACCATTGACTTATATGCAACCTCAGCAGATGCCGGATTTTTGGATTCTGACTTTTTCCATCCTCATTTTTTAAATTCTGATTTTATTCTAAAAAACACAAATTTTGCGGCATTCGGAGTTTAGTAAATAAGACAAATGATAAAAGATAAGATGGTACCTAGTATAGGTATAGCATCAGTTTTCCGGAAACCCGTTATCCAGAAATTCCAAATAACTAACAGACTCCACTGTATCCAAATAATCCAAATTTTTCTTTAATAATAAATCAGTATCTTGTACTTGATCCAAACTAAGATACAATGAATCTTTATTGGAAGCAAAACCAACCTATTGGGTTTATTTAATGTTTACATGTTTTTTTAGTCGACTTAAGGTATGAAGGTGGAAATTATGGAAAGATTCCTTAGCCGGACCTCTCCAGGTCCCGATCATTCTGGATAACAGGTCCAATACCTGTAACTATTCTGCAGAATTTTAACATTAATCCCCCTATTTTTTATCATGGTAAAAGCATGTCTGGTAGCAGAAAACGCACACCTGGAAAACTGTCATTTGGCACTAGGTGCCCATGTGTCACACAATCACTTCTCATCTGCGTCTGTTGCTTATAGAGAAATGCGACTAGCTTGTATCATTCATTGGACAGCAGATGTTGGAACAGAGGCGTTTACTTGCCGCAGCCAAACTAGCATCTGCTTGCAAATTACATGTCACACAATTAAAGCTTAGCAGTCTTTGGCTTGTCTATGTGCCAGAGCATTTTGTTTGTGGGTTTTTATCCTGATATGGTCATGACAGTCAGTTAAGTAACAGAAACCGTGTGACTAAAAGAGGATTCGTTGTGGGCAATGTTATTAATAGGACTTTATTCCCTAATAGGGACCTTCAGCCTGGAGCTCTCTCCGGTTGTCACTATACTCACGCTCACTGCAACCAACTTCAAGCCTGTTTTTTATAATGGGCATTTATCGGAGGCCGCTGCTCTTCTCTAAATCACAACCTTTAAATATTTAAATATCCAGGATGCATTTCTCATTGATGGAGTTAAGAAACAGAGTGATCTTTTGTTGCTTCATCCTTAAAGGGGTGGTTCACCTTCAAACAACTAGTTGTTTTCAGATAGATCACCAGAAATAATGACTTTTTCCAATGACTTTCTTTTTTCTACGTGTGACCGTTTTTCTAATATTGAAGTGTCAAGTGTCTTTTTTCCCCTTCTGAAGCAGCTCTGGGAGGGGGGGTCGCCGACCCTGTCAACTGTTCATTAGTTGATACATTTCTTATCTTTGTCCCTGCTGAGCAGAATCTCTGGGTTTTTATTACAGGCAGCTGTTAGAATTGATACAATAGTTGCTAATACTCCAGAGATGCTGCTGAGAAATGTATCAACTAAGGGGCAGATGTATGAAGGGTCGAATATCGAGGGTTAATTAACCCTCGATATTCGACTAGGAACTAAATTTGTACGACTTCGAATATCGAAGTCGAACGATGTAGCGCAAATCCTGCGATCGAACGATCGAAGGATTATTCGTTCGATCGAACGATTAAATCCTTCGAATCGAACGTTTCGAAGGATTTTAATACAACGATCGAAGGAATATCCTTCGATCAAAAAATCTCAAGCAAGCCTATGGGGACCTTCCCCATAGGCTAACATTGACTTCGGTAGCTTTTAGCTGCCGAAGTAGGGGGTCGAAGTTTTTCTTAAAGAGACAGTACTTCGACTATCGAATGGTCGAATAGTCTAACGATTTTTTAGTTCGATTCGAAGTCGAAGTAGTAGTCAAAGGTCGAAGTAGCCCATTCGATGGTCGAAGTAGCCCAAAAAACACTTTTAAATTCGAAGTTTTTTTAATTCGAATCCTTCACTCGAGCTTTGTAAATGTGCCCCTAAATGTTGCAAAATTGTAACAGTTTAGAGTCTACACCTGAATTACTGAGCTGCCAGACTCAAACACCAGAGACACGAACATTCAATATCCATCACAGTTACCTGTTTCTTCAAAAAGTATGAATAAATGCCATTTTCTATGCTGAAATCCAGCTGTTTAACAGTTCTTCTCTTTCTGCATCATTGACAGCATGCAGGAACTACATAACCCACAATGCATTGCACTGTGATGTTCCTTTCCTTTTTTAAATCACGTGTGCAGGGAATTGTGGGGTTTGGAGGATGCAGGCTGAGGACAGATGGCTGTTGATACAAAGTAACAGTAGTCAGCCAGCTCAGCAAAGTAGTCAGAGAGATCAGCAGGAGAGCAGGGGACTAGGCTTATGGAACTGTCAGAAACCATTAATAATCATGGAAAGTCTGCATATTTTTTAATTGATGTATATTGCAAAGTTGCTTGAAATTATGTTTACATTTCAAAAAGCTATGTAAGTATATAAGTTGTGTTTTTGTGGAGTTCCACAATGAAATGAGACACCAACCAAAAAAAGTTGGAAAAAATACTGCAAAAAATACATGAGCAATTTGGTTTGCAGATGAAGCACGACACAGCTCATAGGTTAGAATGACTAGTTGAAATAAGATTATTGCCAATAAAATAAACCCTACAAAGGCATGAAAAAGTTTAATACCTTTTTGTTACTTGATAATAGCTAAAAGGTGGGAATGCTAAGAAACAACACAAGGAGCACTAGAAACACTTCAAACAGCATCCCTGCACCATGTAGGTAGGGTATGGGACTAATATAGTAACTGTTTGAAAACATACAAAATACATTCAAACAAAATACCCATTTCAATGGGGCAGACCAGATGGGACAGATGCTCCTTTTTGCCAACTAATTGTATATTTCTACAAAAATAACTTCAACATTACCTGTTTCTACAGCGAGGCGAGGTTTCTACAAGCTATTCGGTGAAAAACACGAAGGATGGGAATAACAATCGCACTAACGATCCCCTTAAAGGAAAACTATACTCACAAAATAAATACTTAAGCAACAGATAGTTTATATTATATTAAGTGACATATTAAAGAATCTTATCAAACTGGAATATATATTTAAGTAAATATTGCCCTTTTACAGCTCTTGCCTTGAACCACCATTTTGTGATGGTCTGTGTGCTGTCTCAGAGATCACCTGACCAGAAATACTGCAACTCTAACTTAAAGTGGACCTGTCACCCAGACACAAAAATCTGCATAAAAAAAGTCCTTTTCAAATTAAACATGAAATCCAATTTCTATTTTTTATCAAAGTATTCATAGCTGTTATAAGCTTATTTAAAAATCTCAACTGTCAATCAAATATTGTCTGCCCCTCCTCTATGCCATGGGCATAGAGGCGGGGCAGACAATTACTTTCACTTTCCATTCAGCACTTAGACTCCATTCAGACCTAGATGTCACTGCTTTCCCCACATTCCCCCGTTCTCTTCACCATTTAATTGTGTAGCCAGTGCATGGGGTTGGACATCAGGTCCCCCATTCTGGTGCACAAACAAGATTCTGAGATGATACAAGGCTTGTCTTAATAACTGTGTCCACAAAATGGCTCCTGCCTGCTTGCTATAATTATGAATTCCCAGACTGAAGGAAACAAGATTCAAATAATTTATATCATGTAATTAAAATTCAGTTTGCTTGACTAATGTGATAAAATAAGATTTTGAATAATTTTTTTGGGTGACGGGTCCCCTTTAACAGGAAGAAGTGTTGAAGCAAAAGACATAACTCTGTCTGTTAATTGGCTCATGTGACCTAAGAAGTATAGTTTGTTTGCTATGTTTGTGTGCACAGTGAATCGTATGATCCCAGGGGGCGGCCCTTATTTTTTAAAATGGCAATTTTCTATTTATGATTACCCAATGGCACATATTACTAGAAAAGTATATTATTATGAAAATGGTCTGTTTAAATGAAGCAGCGTTTTACATATGAGCTGTTTAGAGACCTACATTGTTTGTGGGGTATAGTTTTCCTTTAAGGAAAGAAAATATCATGCAGCATGGCCTTATAGGAGATCTTGGTAAAATGCAGATAACACCTCCCATAAACCATAATGTACATCAGGAGTGTTTGACTTGAAAACATCCACTTAAAGGGGTTCTACACCCAAAACAATTTACTGATGTCAAGTTTTTTTGGCATTGTCCTCTGAGCACTTTTGGATTTTACCTTAAGTTTCTATTTTTAGTGGTCTCTGAAATATTAGCAGTTTTGGACTGCTAATGTATGAATGTAAGTATGTTAAGCAGTATATTCTTATATGCTTTTGGTTACACAAGAGCTGAAATAATTATTCTATAAATAGCATAATATATCTAGCTTGTAAATCATACCCCTCGGGAATCTTGTACCCAATATGAAAATCCACTTTGTTTCTTGATGTATCTTTTTCAGATCTCCTCCACTCTAAAGGCTCTTACTGACTAGTGTTTGAAGCTGCGCTCCCCTGCGTTCTATTTTTCTGCGTTCAGCCGCAGGGGAGCGCAGGAATAGACGCATTTAGCTTTTTTCAATGGGACTGTACTCACACAGGCGCATGTAGGCGCCAAACGCAGGTTGAGACACAACATGCTGTATTTTCCTGCGTTCAGCGCCTACATGCACCTATGTGAGTGCAGCCCCATTGAAAAAAGCTAAATGCGTCTATTCCTGTGCTCCCCTGCAGCTGAACGCAGAAAAACGGAACGCAGGGGAGCGCAGCTTCAACCGCTAGTCAGACTCTTTCAATGCCTCGTATTGAGAAGTGATTTAAAAAAAACAAAAAAAAACTTATTCAACCTCCTGCATACAAACTCTCATTCCTGAATCACTTCCAGGGCGCTGATTGAATAAATAGTATTAATGCATTAAAATAAATATGCCTAATCAGACTTGATGGCCTTGGGCAGCGGTGTGACAAAAGCCATTAAACAAGTGGCAAGAACAGTGTATCACCAATGTGATTCGCAATGCACGTTTCTCCTTTCAAATTAAATTGAATCTAATAGTTTGTAAATCACTGTGCTAAGCACAACCAGCTCGCCCCAGGATACAATCTGCATTTCTCTTGAAAAAATTAAAAGGAGATTTAAAAAAAAAAAAAAAGTTGTAACAAATACAGGTATGGGACCTGTTATCCAGAATACTCGGGACCTGCGGTTTTCTGTATAAAGGATCTTTATGTAATTTTGATCTTCATACCTTAAGTCTACTAGAAAATCATATAAACATTTAATAAATCCAAAGCTGGTTTTGCTTCCAATAAGGATTAATTATATCTTAGTTGGGATCAAGTACAAGCTACTGTTATTACAGAGAAAAAGGAAATCATTTTAAAAAATTTGGATTATTTGGATAAAATGGAGTCTATGGGAGATAGGCTTTCCATTTTTAGGAGCTTTCTGGATAACGTTTCTGTATATACACTGTAAAAATCCTGCTATTTTAGCATTATGCAGGAAAAAAATGGTTTCAGAATTATGGAATTATGCTCTATTTAGCACCACCACTGCTTACCAGCAGGTAAATTGTCTTGGCAAATATGTAGATATACAAATATAATATTGTAATAATTGTATACATAATACAATAAAAGAGGAGCAACGCATGTTATAAACTATGGGATCCCCTCACAGGCCACCCCCCTAAATCACTCCATCAGACTCTGGATATATGACTCCCCTTGTACCTTTGTCCTTGTGTGCTGCCTCAGCAGTTAAAGTTATCAGGGTTAAAATATATATGTTTAATTGCTTATGTTTATATGCATACCCATTGTTATGCTGCCACCTGCTGACCAAGGCTGTATTGCAAGCTCTGTATTTCCTCGTTTGTAAACCCTCCTCCTATTCCTTCCTTATGTGTGACGTCAGTTCCTCCCATCATCCTCTTGTGTTCCTGCCTTCCATGAGTGAGGAGCTACAGCTCAGAGGTTAGGAAGGAAATATTCTTTTTGACCTGCAGCACTTATTCATCCACTGCTACATTGTTTATCCACCTCAAATAAAGCAGCTTTGTGGACTACAAGTGTCTGGTGAGTTCAGCTATCTGGCAAAGGTTGCCCTCAGTGGTTGTTACAGCTCCATACAGGCCCAGCAGGGAGGTCTCACGGGGATTCAGCCATTATCTCAGCAATTGGAGTCAGAATAGTCAAAAAGAATAGTAATTCTATAACCTGATGTCACACTGTATGTTCCATCAAGTCTCCACTCACTGGCAAGTCACTTATATTCAATCTGCAGCCAAGATTAATGCAGTCTAACAACTCCCTGCAAGCACATGGTTCTACAAGCACATGCTGTTCCCAGTGAATGTTCAGGACTGTTTTATGCAATTGGATTGTGTTATTGTGCTGCTCAAGCTGCTGTATATACTGCTCTCAGGGTCCTGCTATAACACTGCTGCAGTTTGCCCCACACTTCTGCCACTGCTGTAACTTTCTTAAAGAGACAGTAACCATTTTCAGCAAAAGTGCAAAATGTCTCAGCAAGGCTCTGTGCATTCATTTTCAACTGAAGCTAAGCAAGTGCACCATGCACCAGAGCTCACAGACATCCAGGGAGAAAACCCCATATATACTGCAGAGCAAAGCGTCAGGCCCAAGCGCATAATAAAACCATCTCAAAATCCAGAGAAAATTATGAGATTACAAGGGATGAGTTTTCAAGCAATTTATCAGAACTATGGGATAGAACTGTGCAATGCATGTCTGTTCTTTCACATTCTAACAATGACGCAGCCGATTTAAGAGACTGTATAAATCGCTTATCTGCTAACTATGAACGTTATCAGCGGCTGTCTGCTAAATATACTACCTTCTTAAAGGACACTAATATAGAGGAATCCTCAGCAGAGCTAACCAGATCCGAAGCCTTAGACCAAGAAAGAGTCCTTTTGGTGCAAAGCACTAAGGATAAGGCAGAGCTCAAGATTACACACCTGCAAGAGACTAGGTCTCACAGATCCACATCATCACGGCTCACATCAAGATCTTCCAAGACCTCTCATTCTAGGAAATCCACACTAAGTGACAAGCTTATAGAAGCCCGTGCTAATGCAGAAGCAGTTAAGGTGCAAATTTCCTATGCTAAAAGAGAGGTTAAACTTAAAGCAGAAGTTGCAAAGCAGCAAGCAGAAGTTGCACGCCAGCAATCAGAGGCAGCAGCAGAAGTTGCAAAGCAGCAAGCAGAAGTTGCACGCCACCAAGCAGAAGCAGCGGCAGAAGCTGCACGCCAGCAATCAGAGGCAGCAGCAGAAGTTGCAAGAAAGCAAGCAGAAGCTGCACGAAAAAGGGCAGAAATGGAAGCCGAATTAGAAATTCTTCAAATGGAAAAGGAAAAAGCAGCAGCTATTGCAAGGTTAAAGGTCTTTGAGCAAGCACTGGGAGAATGGCATGAACCAGACTGCCCTATCCCAGCAGAGTCTGAAGATCCTGTTGAACGCACAAGTAAATATGTACTAAACCAGGACTCATCTAATGACAACCAATCAATCTTACAAAATCCAAGGATAACTCCTGCAACTCATAACACAGGTCAGCCTCTTTTACCTGTTACTACTAACACTGCTGTTCCTTACAGTACCCAAACCATGGAGCTGCCACTGCTGACACAGCGACAGACCAACTACACAGACGTAGTCACTCAGCATGAGATGATACCCCCTACCATCTCTCAGGTGAATTCCAGTGACAAACCTCAGTTTAAACTAGAGCCAGCAAGTGCCTTAGAGACCAAACCACTGCTGAATGCTTACGCCACTTCATTTTATCCTGGTTCATCTCACCTTTATACACCGGGAAGCTTATACAACCCCCAGGTTCCACAAGTTACCCAGGCACCAAAGAGTGAGAGATCAGACCTGTCTGACTTTGCCAGGTATATGATACGTCGTGAGCTCATTAACGTTAGTCTCTCAAGGTTTGATGGCTGTCCTGAGAATTATAGAGCCTGGAGATCTACGTTTAAAGCTGCAATTGCTGACCTCAACCTCACAGCCAAAGAGGAACTTGATTTACTCATCAAATGGCTAGGTCCAGAGTCTGCAGATCGTGTTAAGAGACTAAGAGCTGTGCATGTTGACTACCCAGATGCAGGTCTTGCTGCTGCTTGGGGAAGACTTGAACAAACCTATGGTAGCTCTGAAGCCATAGAAAGTGCCTTGTTTAAGAGACTACAATCTTTCCCAAAAATAACCAACAAAGACAATCACAAGCTGCAAGAACTCAGTGACCTTCTGATGGAGCTGGAGTTAGCTAAGGCAGACCCTCGTCTCTCAGGACTCAGCTACTTGGATACTGCTCATGGGGTGAACCCAGTAGTATTGAAGCTACCATATGGGCTGCAAGAGAAGTGGGCCACAGTGGGCTCAAAGTACAAGAAACAATATAATGTATCCTTCCCTCCATTTTCATACTTCTGCAAATTCATCAGCGACTATGCCTGGGTCAAAAATGATCCAAGCTTCAGCTTTAGTGAACCCAACCTTTCTGCCTCATCATCTGCACGGCATGACAACACAGCTACTAAACACAGAGACTTGCGTGGCACTGTGTCTGTGAGAAAGACAGACATCCCTCCTGCTACAAATTCTTTAGCTGACAAAACTTCTGCTGGGAAAACCGAGGATCCTAACCGTCAGTGTCCAATTCACAGGAAACCACATCCACTTAAGAAATGTCGTGGGTTCAGGGCAAGGTCTTTAGAGGAGCGCAAGGAGCTTCTCCAGAAGTTTGGGGTCTGCTATAAGTGCTGTGCCTCCTCAGATCATTTTGCTAAGGATTGCAAGACTGTTATTAAGTGCACTGAGTGCAGCAGTGACAAGCATATTGCGGCAATGCATCCAACACCTCTTCCTGATAGTCCACAGTCTCCAACCCCCATCTCAAATCATGGCGGGGAGGAACAAGGATGTGTTCCTGCTTCAACAAAGATTTCAACTTCATGTACCGAAGTCTGTGGAGAAGGCTATAGTCCCAAATGCTGTGCCAAGGTATGCCTAGTCCGGGTATATCCTGAAGGTCGACCAGAGAAAGCAATAAAGACTTATGCTATGCTTGATGACCAAAGCAACAGATCTTTGGCAAGACCGCAGTTCTTTGAGATTTTCAACATCAAGGGAGATGCAGAACCCTATACACTCAATACCTGTGCTGGTCATATAGAGACTCTGGGCAGGAGGGCTACTGGGTACATTATCTCCTCAATTAAAGGTAACATTCATCTGCCTTTACCTACACTAATTGAATGTGATGAGATACCTAATAACAGGGAAGAGATTCCCACACCAGAAGCTGCATGCCACCAACCCCACTTAAGGCACCTCGCCAGTCAGATTCCTGCCATTGAAAAGGATGCTGAAATCCTGCTCTTGTTGGGAAGAGATATTCTTAGAGTCCATAAGGTACGGCAACAGTGCAATGGTCCTCATGATGCTCCCTATGCGCAAAGACTTGACCTAGGCTGGGTAATAGTGGGCGATGTTTGTCTAGACAAAATGCACAGGCCATCTGAAGTTGACTCCTTTAAAACTCATGTATTGCAAAGTGGACAAGCAACTCACTTCACACCATGCCCACATCATTTTGAGGTAAAGGAGAATCCTAAGTATATGATCCCAATATCCAGTGTCACTCCCATCTTCTGTGATGACAACTTTGGGGATACAGTGTTTCATACTACAAGTGATGATAACAAAATTGCACCTTCCATTGAGGACAAGGAGTTCATAAAAATTATGGACACTGAATTCTTTAAAGACAACTCTAACAGTTGGGTTGCACCCTTGCCATTCCGCTCTACAAGAATCAAACTTCCAAACAATCATGAGCAAGCCATGTCCAGATTTGCCTCATTGCAGAGAACCCTTAAAAGCAAGCCTGAAATGAAAGAACATTTTATTGCCTTTATGAAGAAAATATTTGACAATGATCATGCTGAACCAGCCCCACCACTACAAGAACACGATGAATGCTGGTACCTACCTTCCTTTGGAGTGTATCACCCACGCAAACCAAAACAAATCAGGGTGGTATTCGACTCCAGTGCCAAATATCAAGGTACTTCTCTCAATGATGTTCTTCTCACTGGTCCCAACCTAACTAACAACCTTGTAGGAGTACTTATGAGGTTCAGAAGGGAGCCAGTTGCAATCACAGCAGATATCCAGCAGATGTTCCATTGTTTTATCGTACGAGAGGACCACAGAAACTTTCTCAGATTCCTCTGGCACCGTAACAATGACATCAACAGCGAAGTAATGGAATACCGCATGAAAGTGCATGTCTTCGGTAACAGTCCATCACCTGCTGTTGCTACATATGGTCTAAGAAGGACTGCTTGTGAAGGTAAATGTGAGTATGGTGCAGATGCTCAACACTTTGTGGAGAGAGACTTCTACGTGGATGACGGCCTTAAATCTTTACCAACAGACCAAGAGGCTATTGACTTACTCAGAAGGACACAGTGTATGCTTTCTGAGGCTAACCTCAGACTCCACAAGATTGCTTCAAACAGTACAGCTGTAATGAAAGCCTTCCATTCTGATGATCATGCCACAGAATTTAAAGACTTAAATTTGGGAACAGATGAGCCACCCATTCAGAGAAGCCTTGGCTTAAGATGGGACTTATTGCATGACACATTTGGCTTCCAGGTTACCGTGGCAGATAAGCCATTTACCAGACGTGGTGTCTTATCAATAGTGAACAGCCTGTATGACCCACTGGGGTTTGTAGCACCCATCACCATACAAGGTAAATCCTTGCTAAGACAGCTATCAGAGACTGTTAAGGACTGGGATACTCCCTTACCAATTGAAAAGCAATCAAAGTGGGAGTCATGGAAGCATTCTTTAAAGGCCCTGGAAGAGCTTCACATACCTAGGTGCTATACTTCAAATTCTCTTGCTGCCAACAAGGAGAAAGAGAGCCATGTTTTCTCAGATGCATCTACTGAGGCCATAGCGGTTGTGGTCTACATCAAGGATCACTCAGAATCTACAACTTCTGCAGATATCTTCAGTATCTTGGATCCAGACAGAGACTTTGAGATTCATCCTGAAGTTTCCACCCTTGTCACAAAAAATGCTAAGGATGGTGCCACAGAGACTTTCAATTGGCCCATTACTTAACTTGTACTCATCTTACCCTTTGGGGATTGAACTCTGATTTGCTTCAACACCAGAGACTCCCATGGATTTTAACAGGAGAACCTACTAAGGACATTGGGTTATTTTTACAATGCCATGTTTATTGCATTGCATGCCTGTTTTCCTCTTTGTTTTTCAGATCACAGGAAAGATCTTCAAGCAAAACTTCTCAATGTTTATTTTGCCTTTTCATACTGCCGTTATGTTTATTATAATATAGTGGTATCTAAAAATACCAGACGGGGAGTGTGCTGCCTCAGCAGTTAAAGTTATCAGGGTTAAAATATATATGTTTAATTGCTTATGTTTATATGCATACCCATTGTTATGCTGCCACCTGCTGACCAAGGCTGTATTGCAAGCTCTGTATTTCCTCGTTTGTAAACCCTCCTCCTATTCCTTCCTTATGTGTGACGTCAGTTCCTCCCATCATCCTCTTGTGTTCCTGCCTTCCATGAGTGAGGAGCTACAGCTCAGAGGTTAGGAAGGAAATATTCTTTTTGACCTGCAGCACTTATTCATCCACTGCTACATTGTTTATCCACCTCAAATAAAGCAGCTTTGTGGACTACAAGTGTCTGGTGAGTTCAGCTATCTGGCAAAGGTTGCCCTCAGTGGTTGTTACAGCTCCATACAGGCCCAGCAGGGAGGTCTCACGGGGATTCAGCCATTATCTCAGCAATTGGAGTCAGAATACCTTGCAGGAAAATTCAGGAATGGAATTGGGGAGGAAAGAAGCACTAAGCATTTGAAGTGGGAGACAGTTTATGTGGGTGGTATGCAAAGGCACTGGCTTTGGAGGAGGAAAAAAGAAAGCGAAGAAATGCAAGTAAAGTTATGTGCAACAAACTATATTAAAGGGGTGGTACATTTTTACGTTTTTTTTGTAAGTAATACAATGGCTAATTCTAAGCAATTTTTCAATTGTCACTGATCATTTCTTTTTTTATCATTTTTGAATATTGATACTTTTGTACTATCTATCTATTCAGACCTTCTCCTGTCCACGTTGCAATCTTTTATTCCAATTAATGCATGGTTAATAGGGTAATTCAGACCCTAGCAACCAGATAGCTGAAAGTGCAAACTAGAGAATTGCCGAATCAAAAACTAGAGAATTGCTGAATCAAAAACTAAATAACGCAAAACTCACAAATAATAACATAAAAACATGAAAACCAGCAGCTTATTGCCTCCGAATATCACTCTATGTGACTATGTAGGGTATTGGGTATTTTATTATTGGGGGGGTTTAGTTCTCCTTTAAGTCGTTAATGGTTACCTTTGTTATAGGGATGCACCAATTACAGGATTCGGTTTGGGTATCGGCCTTTTTCAGCAGGATTCGGATTCAAGGAAGTAAAAATGTTTTAACTGTTTGCTGTGCGCATGGTTCTTTTTTTCCCCCCACTGTTTTCCTAATTTTGCAGATGCACATTAAAGCTCAGATTTAGTTCAGTATTCAGGGTTTTGGCTAAATCCTAAAATAGAGGATTTGGTGCATCCCTACTTTATTATGGCAGCACTTTCATCATGATACCGGTATTATCATATATTTCAAGCCAGCAGTATATCAAGGCATCAGTATTTGATGTAGTGGTGCACCCACAATACACATAATCTACACACAGGGGCAGATTTATCAAGGGTCGAATTTCGAGGGTTAATAAACCCTCAAATTCGACCCTCGAAGTAAAATCCTTCGAATTCGAATATCGAATTCGAAGGATTTTAGAGCAAAAGCTTTGATCGAACGATTGAATAAAAATCTTTTGGATCGAACGATTGAATAAAAATCGTTCGGACCGAACGATTTTAAGCGATCGATTGAAGGTTTTTTTATTCGATCAAAAAATATTGGACTTCGGTAGGTTTAAAGTGGCGAAGTATGAAGTCTAAGTATTTTTTAAAGAGACAGTACTTTGATTATCGAATGGTCGAATAGTCAAACGATTTTTACTTCGAATTGTTCGAATCATTAGATTCGATCGAATTTGATCGAATTTGACCAATTCAATGATCGAAGTACCCACAAAAATACTTCGAAATTCGAATTTTTTTCCATTCAAATAATTCACTCGACCTTAGTAAATCTGCCCCACAGTGTCGGACTGGCCCACCAGGATACCAGGAAAACTCCCAGTGGGCCCAGCTGTCAGTGGTCCCTCTTGCTTCTAACCATTTGGCCTATTTCATGGTCATTCCCAATTTCTTTATGGGAGAAAAGAGTCTTAATAATGGAAGAATAGAGTATAGTATGTAGAGAAAAGAGAATAAGGAGGTTGAGTGAGGAGAGGAGGAATAATAGTTTTGAAAGTGGGCCCTTAGCCTAAGGTTTTCTGGTGGGCCCCTGGCATCCCAGTCTAACACTGTCTACACAGCATACTAAAGAATGAACATACATGCACACAGAAAACCGTACATTATATTACTGCCAAACACGCATATTGATTTTTTACTACAATATACAGGCATTAACATGAAATTGACAATGCTCTTGAATAGAAACATACCCTAAGGCAGATCAATAACTTCACTGATCAAAGTGAATATGAACAGATGAAAAAGGCTATTGCTTTAAGCAACTGTCAATGTGAATGAGCTGAGTGTTTCCCAGAATTAGGGATTAATGGTTTGATCCAGAAACAGATCAAACACACCAGGATGAGGCAAATTTGCACATGCCCACACTGCAACTACAATTTGACTTTTATGTGTTAGTGTGCATGTACATTACTTTTATATTAGCAGAGCTAAACAACCTGGGCCTGTATAAATACTATTCAGCACACCTGTGCAGGAACCAAGAGGGATTACTGTTGCTACTGATGTTCATCACAGTAAGGCTGGAACTACACAATGCGTCTTCTTGAGATCTGACGCGCTGAGAGGAAGCGCATGCGAGGAGACGGATGCGACGAATGTAAGGTAAGTAATAGAAATGTCGGACCTTGTCGCTGTGTAAATCTGACACGACTGTCAGATGAAGACGCAACGTGCAGCATGACGGATGCTTGCAGCGACAGGGTCCGACATTTCTAATACTTAACTTATATTCGCTGCATCCCTCTCCTCGCATGCGCTTCCTCTCCACGTGTCAGATCTCAAGAAGACGCATCGTGTAATTCTAGCCTAAATATTAGGGATGCACCGAATCCAGGATTCGGTTCGGGATTCGGCCTTTTTCAGCAGGATTCGGCCGAATCCTTCTGCCGGCCGAACCGAATCCTTATTTGCATATGCAAATTAGGGGTAAGGAGGGAAAACATGTGACTTTTTGTCACAAAACAAGGAAGTCAAAAATATTTTCCCCTTCCACCCCTAATTTGCATATGCAAATTCCGATTCTTTCGCAAAATAGTGGATTTGGTGCATCCCTACTAAGTAGCCACAGTTTGATGACTACAACACAGATATAAGCACAGGGGGGCAGAATGCAGATCTGCAGGAAAGGGTGCGTAACAAGAACAAAATCCTACAATCCTGGTCCTTTAAAACTGCCCTCCACACACAAAGAAATTGGCACTGATCACTGGTCCCAGTAATAGAATTGATTGCTTATGTGTAGTGTCCATAGTGAGGCACTTTACTTCTAGCATTTCAACCCACTCGTACCTCCTGCTGCAGAATCTACAGCGGTAACAAAAGTGATCATCATGTCTATGGCGACACATGGCAAGACCCAAGAGGTGCAACATGGAAAGAGTTAATTTGGAATTGGAATTGGATTTGTGTTTGTGGCTGTACTATCTCAATAGGTACATTGTTGGCTTATTTGGGTCAAAATTCTGATCAATTTAATCCCAATGGTATTCCACTGTGGCTGACCAAAATGGACAACAATATTGCACTCTCACACGTGGAGGCCTATTTATCAACAGTATAATTTTAGCGGTTTTCGAAACCACAACTAAACTCTAAACCCACAAATGTCATGAAATGTATTAAAGGGTTTTATTAAAACATCCGAAACGAAAAAGCACATGGGAAAAGTGTGAATTGTCACACAAAAACTACAACTATGTCGTACTGTCGCACAAAAGCCAGCGTCAAAATCACCTAAAAATCTCTAAAACCACAAATCAAAGAAAGATCTTTCAGTTGCAAAAGGGACATTTGCCATTGACTTCTACATGTTTTCGACAGGTTTTAGCTGGGGTATTTTTGTATTGTTACTTAAAAAATCCAGGAAAAGATGCACTTTCTTCCCCCTTGGCTTTTTCACATTTTTGCCATCAAGTGGCCCAACCTGAAAAAGTTGTGGTTTAATAAATCGTCCCCATAGTATAGACAACATCCCATGAACTCAGAGCCTTAAAGAAGAACTAAAGCCTAAATAAAGAAGTAGCTACAAATGTTGTACATTATGTTTTGTGCTTGTGTACCAGCCCAAGGCAACCACAGCCCTTTAGCAGTAAAGATCTGTGTCTCCAAAGATGCCCCAGTAGCTCCCCATCTTCTTTTCTGCTGATTCACTGCACATGCTCTGTGCTGCTGTCACTTACTGAGCTTAGGGACCCACTCACAATATACAGTACACATAGAATAGAAATGTCACAATATACAATACACATAGGGGCAGATTTATTATATTACAGTAATATTACAGGCCAACCTCATTTTCTGCTTGATAATTTGTGACGACCTCTAAGCTTAGCTTCTCAATGGTATGAGATCCGTTATCTGGAAACCCATTAAACAGAAACACAGGAAGGCCATTTCCCATAGACTCTATTTTATCCAAATAACTGAAATTTTTGAAAATTATTTTCTTTTTCTCTGTAATAATAAAACAGCACATTGTACTTGATCCAAACTAAGATATAATTAATCCTTCTTGGAAGTAAAACCAGCTTTTTGGGTTTATTTAATGCTTACATGATTTTCTAGTAGACAAACTATGAAGATCCAAATTACGGAAAGATCCATTGTCCAGAAAACTCCAAGTCCCGAGCATTCTGGATAATAGGTCCCATACCATGCCTTTTACTACATTGTTTAAAGAGTCAGGACCAGGAGTGTAAAAAAAAATCAAGCAAATACTGGTTTCAATTGCAATTGCATTTACAAATATATTTAAAACCATTGCAACATTTTATTTAATTAATCCATATAGCAAATGTGTTTTGAATTACATTTTTTTCATTATGGAGGAAATACAATCTTTAACGTATTAGAGGGAAAGTTATAAATTAATAAAAAATACCAGTACAGGTTTACCCCTTGCATTGCTCATGGGCAACTGGCAGGAGCCTTATTCTATATACAGACTAGTGATGGGCGAATAAATTTGGCTGGCACGAATTCACTGCGAATTTCCACGTTTCCAAAACAATTTTGCCCGTGCGTTCGAAAAGTCACTCGTGTCAAAATCGCCACGCGTCAACAATATTTGGATGTCCATTGACTTTAACAATGGCGGCAAAATTTGCGGGCGTCAATTTTCAAGTTTCAAAAATTTTTCACAGTTTTGCGAATTTTTCAGCGAAGCTAAACGGGAGAAATTCACCCATCACTAATACAGACACATAAAAGCTGGTACTTAGAGCGCCAGCTTTAGGGGGGTGTCCCTAAGGTGCCTGCATAGGGCACGTGCCACAAAATCTGGCAACTGAACTTTTGGAAAAGTGGCAGTTAGAGGTCCAGAGTTGCGCTACATATACAGTGCAAATATCACAATATTTGTGATAACTACTATTACATTTATCCATCAAATTCACTTTAAATGCTTCTTACAGTTACAGATATTCCAATCAGTTCTCAACTGTATAAATTTCATGCAGATTACATGGTGAATTAAGAAACAATGATGTCCTATGAATAATTAGGTATTTCCCAGCCAGTGAGAATATGCAGACGATATAAAGATTACAAAAACATGGATGTACAAGTTTTAAAAAACAACACAATAAACTGGAAATACACACATAGGGGAAATATTTAGATATTTTACTATGACATACTGAAACACATAATTAACTGCTACAATCCAATGCTGAATGCAGAGACACCAACTGCCTGTTTCTACGGATCCTTGGTGCCTTTTCATTGGCAGGGTTATGCCCAATTTAAGCGCAAAATTCTGACAGTGGATGACAGACCTGTTATTGCATGTGATCAGACAGGGCGGAGGAGAGAAAGTGGCAGATTTACTAAAGGGCGAAGTGGCAGTTGCTAGCGAAAACTTGCCAGAAATCTCATCCGCAAGGACATTGCCAATTTACTAACCGGTGTAGAGGACAATTTGCTAGCGAACCTGACCGTCGAATTTTCACGGTACTCCGCAAATTTACAAAAGTGCGAATTTTACAGAACAGTACCTCTTTCGCCAGAGTTTCCTTCTTCGCTTTAAGGTGGCCATAGACACACAGATCCGATCGTACGAATCGAGGATTCGTACGATTTTCGGATCGTGTGTGGCGTGTGCCGACATCTTTCACCCGGCGGAGATCGGTCGTTTGGTCGATCGGTCAGGTTTGATTTTGACCCGACCGATCCCGCCGGAGCTCATGGCACATTGTGATCTGATCGTTCGGCCATACGGCCGAACAATCAGATTACCCCCGATATAGCCATGCCTGTTAATGGCATATCAGGGAAAGATCCGCTCGTTTGGCAACATCGCCAAACGAGCGGATCTTTGCATCTATGGCCACCTTTAGACCTGATGAGCTGATAAAATGAAGCTACATCTTATGTCAGTGACATCATATCCTGTATGCCGAAAAGTCATAAAAGTTCTAAAAAAGCTGGCGTTTTTTCATATTTTAAAGCAGGATTGCCTTCAACAGTCCTAACTATTAAAGATTTTTATATTAACTTTTATTAATTTTTCTCCAACCATTTAAGGGACATGCCACATTTGTTTTAGGGTTGGCTCAATTCTAGGGCATTAGAGGATCTCTTTTGTCTTTATTTTGCTTCCTTGGACATTTTTATTAATAATTGGCCACTTCAAGCATTTGCACCAACATCACAAATAAAGACGTCTATACGACCTATATGTACCCGCCCTATTCAAATTTACCTAAGAGTAAATTAGTACTAACGAAGTGTTGAGCTGACATGTCTGCAAATGCTGATTTCACCATATACGGAAGACTCAATCAATAAACAAAGGTCAAGAGTAAAACAATATCAGAGATATATAGAATTACACATTTTAGCAAATAATGTGCATAAAAAAGACAGGCTCATACAGGAAAGGCAGTGTCTTACCGAGGCAGCAACATGAATCATGTATCACATGAACACCAGAGAGGTCACCAAAGCAATGAGCACCTATGTGTTTAAAAAGAGAAATAAAATAGATTATGACAACATGCCATAAACTGAACACATACATTAGATGGGGTATGCTGGGTTATACTTCTTTATACTCAAAGGAGTACTTTACAGGGTTGGACCGGGCTAGCAGGATACTGGGAAAAACCTGGTGGTAGAGTCCTGTGCGGGTCCATTTTTTGGAACCTGTACCCGACCCGTACCCACAAACTGCAATCCGCAACCCGGACCCACAACCCGCATTCTTACCCGCCTGGACCCGACCTGCGAGTACCTTATCTGCAACCCGGACCCGCAGACCATCAAGAATCAGAATGTGCTGTCGTAAACCGTAAGTAACATCATCGAAAGTAGATGTAATCAGAAAAAAGGAGTAAAACAGGAAGTGCTGCCATTGTAAACCAGAAGTGATCAGAAAAAAAACGTGATCAGAAAAAAGAAGGAGTAAAAATCACTATTGAGAAGACCCACAAACCTGCAGAACTGTCCACCCGTGTCTATACCCGAACCCGGAACCTCTACCCGCAACCCGCGGGTACTCGACCCGCTTCTGTACTCTACCTGGTGGACCCTGTGGACCAGACCAGCTCCCTGATCTATCCTACTGACCCCAATCATATTGTGACTATTAGGAGAAAAAAGTTTTGTACAGGGGACTGATTGTCGACGGCACAGGAGGCCGATAGTGTGGGGGCCCGGCAATGGCCCCTGACACAGCAACCCTGGTGGGCCTCAGATCCCCAGTCCAATGCTGACAGTTTACAATTAAATTTGGTTGAAGTATGATACAGTGTTATTCTGAGTGCAACTGGCCTTTATTTTGTGTGTTTTTGAATTATTTTGTCAACGAGCTCTGTAGTTTGGAAATCCAGCAGCTATCTGGTCGTAGGGGGCAATTTACCCTAGCATTTAGGCAGATGTTTGAAAGACAGACTGGAAGATGAATAGGAGAGGGACTGTAAGGCAATGAAAAGTAACTATAACAATTGAATTGTAGCCTCACAGAACAATATTTTATTAGGCTGCTGGGGTCAGTGACCCCCAATAACCAGATTGTATTTTAGAATTGCAAGATCGAAAAACACAGAAGAGAAAAGCAAATCATTTTTCAAAACTATGAAAATGAACACTAATTAAAACGCTGCTAAGAACAGGAATTTCTAAAACATACTAAAAGTTAATGTAAAAGAGAACTACTTTATTCGTTCTTTAGTAGTCAAACTTTTAGTATTGTATAGAATGACCACGTGTAAGCAACTTTTCTATTAGTCTTCATTGTTTATTTTTTTATACTGTAGCTTTTTAATTATTTGCCTTTTTCTTCTGATTCTTTTCAGCTTTCAAAAGGGGGTCACTGACCCCATCTAAAAACAAATGCTCTTTAAGGTCACACATTTATTGTTATTGCTCTTTTCTATTACTATTCAGGCCTCTCCTATTCATAATCGAGTCTATTATTCAAATCAAGGCATTGTTGCTAGTGTAATTTGGACCCTAGCAACCAGAATACCTCAAAAACCACAAATGATAAAAAATGAAAACCAATTGCAAACTCTCTACATCATACTAAAAGTTAGCTCAAAGGTGAACAACCCCTTTAAGGACACAAAGAAATGACAGACTTTTAACTGAATACATAACAATGTTCTACATGCATTATTATTACTATAAAAGTTTAATGTTAATCAATATAAAAATCCAGTGTTTTGGCACCATATAGTCACCTCCATCAAGGACTTCTTTATAAACAACGTCACATGCAAACATGCTTTTAGGTAAATTGTCCTCTCTGTTTCTCTAATCCCTAGCGCTCTCCCTGCCCAAGTCTGGCTTAATATCATGAGGATTTAGGAAAATGCTTTAGCAATACGGTTTGAACGGAAGTGTCGGTGACATGGCTAGCCAATTATGGCATTTATTTCAGTGCAGATATTAACTGCAATTGATCTCACAGAAATAAAAATGAGCCTTGACCTCATTCAATGAATCTGCAATAATTCTGTAAATGTAATGAGATAATGAATGATTCATTTATCGGCTGAAAAATACAGACACTGACCTGCTAGGACAACTGATGAGTCTGCTGTTTAATAAGCTGCACCCATAGATACAGCACAATGCAGTACAGGTATGGGATCGGTTATCCGGAAACCCTTATCCAGAAAGTTCCGAAATACAGAAAGGCCGTCTACCATAGACTTCATTATAATCAAATAATACAAATTTTTAAAAATTATTTCCTTTTTCTCTGTAATAATAAAGCAGTACCTTATACTTGATCCCAACTAAGATATAATTATCCTTATTGGAAGCAAAACCAGCCTATTGGGTTTATTTCATGTTTACTTGATTTTTTAGTAGACTTATTTAGTAGACTTCACTGGCCCCAGCAGCCAAAAATCTATTGATCCGTGAGGCTACAATTTTATTGTTACTTTTAATTACTCATCTTTCTATTCAGGCCCTCGCCTATTCATTTTCCCGATTGTTATTAAAATTAATGCAGGGTAGCTAGGGTAATTTGGGCCCTAGCAACCAGATTTCTGAAATTGCAAGCTGGAAAGCTGCTGATTAAAAAGCTAAATAAATAAAAAAAAAACAGAAGTAATAACAAATGAAAACCAATTGCATATTATCTCTCTACATCATATAAAAGTTAATTTAAAGGTGAACAACACCTTTCTCCCAAGAAAGTATACTTACTAATTTTGATCAGGATTTGGGAAGGTCTCTATAGGACAACAGACTTATTCACTATCATTGTTTAGTAAATCTACTGATGTCCAAGAGCCCACAGAATGTTTGTTATCTCCACAAGAATCTTCTTCAAATACTTCCCCAAAGATTTAGACAAACCATAAATATTTAAATTTGAGAAAAAGACATTTAAGATTCATATATAGCTGAGGCAAATTCTAATGGACTGCAAAAAAAAAGGCTTTGATTAGATCCAGGAATCAGTAAATCCCTACTAAAAATGGACCAATAAACGCTTAAATAGCAGTTCAGTAACTTTAACAACACATTCGATTTTCCAGTTCTGTAATAGATTTATAAACTATATTTTCAAAAAACAATTAAATAAATCACTTTAACTATGTCATACATTCCTAGAGGGAACAGGGAGGAGAGTAAATTGGCCAATAATCTTAAACAAATATACAAGCCTTTCAATTTGGATTGGTATGAACTGGCCGCCCTTCCTGAATTCAAGGTTACACGCCATTCAGCGAGAATAAAATCAATTCCGTTCAGAGTACAAATGAAGATGAAAGTCCCAGTCGTCTAAATGAACAATGTTTTAATATTAGGCATTGGTTGTCCATCCAAAAACTTTGTATAATAATGAAAAATTAAATTGAAAGACATTTTTCAATACACATTAAAAATGAAAAGGTTTTAATATAATTTATAAAAGTAATTGTAATTAAAAGAAGTATTTGCTTATCCCTTTCTCATTTAAATTCTCTTCTATGTCTGTTAATAAACTGCGCTCCGCTACATTGTTTAAGGAGTCAGAACCAGAGGTTCAGTGACTATAAGCAAGCAAACAAATAGTGCTTTTAAAAAGCAATAACATGCATGGGACCTGTTATCAAGAATACTTGGGACCTGTGGTTTTCCGGATAAGGGATCTTTCCACAATTTGGATCACCATACCTTGTCTACTAAAAAATAATTTAAAGGTTAAATAAATCCTCTTTTGCTCAAATAAGGATTAATCAAATTTTCGTCTGGAACAAGTACAAGTGACGGTTTTATTATTACAGAGTAAAAGAAAATAATTTTAAACATTTGGTTAAAGTTGAGTCTGAAGGAGATGGCCTTCCTGTAATTTGGAACTTTCTGGATAGTGGGTTTCTGGATAACGGATCTTATACCTGTAAAAATGATAAATAATTGTAATGCATTTTACATACCAGTTTTCCTGGATTTTTTTCTGCATTTCAAGTTTTTTTGTAGTTTCGACCATTTTTACAGAAATTCCCCCATTTAACCTTTTCCTAGAATTTAAGTTTTTTACCCTGGTCCCCTGGAAAATGCAAAAATCTGGATTTGGCTGTACTTATAAAATCAATACGCTTCACATAATGCAAATGCAAGACCTCCCTAGCTACTCATATTATGTAAAAGTCAAGAGAGATGATTTCCACCAAATTGGGCACAGGGGTCCTACCACAAGGACATTGGAAATTATAGGATGAAAGAAACCATCCATGGCTGGTCTTGGCATTAAGAAAGGCAATATTTGTAGTAGTTGTAGTAGTTAATCTCGCTGGTGCTTACCATATGATACATTTATTACATTAACTTATGGTTATTCAGCAAAATCAGAAGTGACTGATCCAAATATCTATATTTTATCTATCTATCTATCTATCTATCTGTCTATCATATCTATCTGTCTATCTATCATATCTATCTGTCTGTCTGTCTCTCTATCTATCTATCAATTCATCTATCTATCTAGCCTTCTATCTATCTAGCCTTCTATCTATCTATCTATCTATCTATCTATCTATCTATCTATCTATCTATCATCTATCTGTCTATCTATCATATCTATCTGTCTGTCTCTCTATCTATCTATCTATCAATTCATCTATCTATCTAGCCTTTTATCTATCTATCTATCTATCTATCTATCTATCTATCTATCTATCTATCATCTATCTATCTATCTATCCATCTATCCATCCATCCATCCATTATCTATCTATCTATCTATCTATCTATCTATCTATCTATATCTATCTAGCCTTCTAATATATCTATCTATCTATCATCTCTCTATCCATCTATCTATCTATCTATCTATCTATCTATCTATCTATCTATCTATCTATCTATCATCTATCTGTCTATCTATCATATCTATCTGTCTGTCTGTCTCTCTATCTATCTATCAATTCATCTATCTATCTATCTATCTATCTATCATCTATCTATCTATCTATCCATCTATCCATCCATCCATCCATCCATCCATCCATCCATCCATCCATCCATCTATCTATCTATCTATCTATCTATCTATCTATCTATCTATCTATCTATCTATATCTATCTAGCCTTCTAATATATCTATCTATCTATCATCTCTCTATCTATCTATCTATCTATCTATCTATCTATCTATCTATCTATCTTTCTATCTATCTATCGTCTATCTGTCTGTTAGTGATGTGTAATATTACAACAGTAACTTGTATTTGCCAACTATAAAATAATCCTTATTGGAGTTACCGTAACAGATAAACCTATTGGGTTTTGTCAATCTTTAAATAATTTTTAGTACACTTAAGGTATGGACATCCAAACTAAAGGAATACCCATTATCTGGAAAACCCCAGGTACCAAGCATTCTGGATACCTGTACGTGTAACTTCTTTCATTGGAAAAATATTTCTCAATATTACTCTAAATATTCCTGAAATATGTTTTATAATGGGAACAGGATATATAGGGGCAAATTCGATTTTCGAATGGTTGAATATTCAAAGTTTTGAATTGAAAAAACTTTGAATATTCGACCATTCGAAAATCAAAGTACTGTCTCTTTGACACTTCGCCACCTTAAACCTGCTGAATTAATATGTTAGCCTATGGGGACCTCCTAGAACCTATAGCTAGTATTTGGCAAAGTTTTTAGAAGTCAAAGGTTTTTTTTTTTTAAAAAAAAAACGTTTGATCGATCTATTAAATCGTTCGAATCGTTTGATACCAACGATTTCTACGGTCGATCGAACGATTTGAATTCCATCGAAAACTAAAAGCAAAATTCACTCAAAAAAAAAACTTCGACTATTGAATTTCTAAAATTCGATGGTCGAATTTCGAAGTTTTACCACTTCGAAATTCGACCCTTAGTAAATGTGCCCCTTAGTCTTAAAATCCAGATACATTTGCACATCGTACATTGTCTGTGTGCAGGCACACATTTTAGCTTGCAATATACACACAGGGCATCCTGTCAAAGAAAACTAATATAATGGCGTCATATAATACAAAGAAAAATACCACGGTAAGAATGCGGTTAAGAGAAATCACAAAACCAGATTTTGCTACCAACAATAACACAGAGGCACATTAGCTATATCTGAAGCCCTCCAGCTGAAAACATTCTGCCAATTGAATGGAATTTTATGAGCTCCATCCCTTTCTGCTTATTTGCCTAAGAGCACTCATCCACAATGGAGACGCAGCCAAGGTTCAGCAAGGGGACTAATGGTGTCTCTGAAAAAAGACTGCTTATGTTGAGGCTGTTTCGTTTCCAGCATAACATTGGAAGTGTCAACTTGTATGAAAATGGACAGTCAAGTAATTTCCACTCAGTTCTGTAGAAATGATGAATAGGTATGTGTGTGATTTCTTATGTGGTTGGACTAAAGCTACAGCTCTTTCATCGGACCACGGACCAGCAGATTCCTGCAGAATACCTGCAAAATGTTCAGGTTTCAGGCAGAAATTCCCTGAATATGAGGGTGGTCCATGTGTACTCTACCTGGGTACCTGGGCCTATTGCAGGCTTGCATTCAACCCACTTCCCAGCATTGAAAGTAATTCTGGTTCCTCTGACCTGGAAATCACTTCAGCCCAACAGTGAGATCATGTTCGGTTTTGCAGGCCTTCAGTTTGGGTAGTGCAGGTAGCTGGGCTAGGGAGCTTGATAGCTGGTGGGGGTTGGGTCTGCCCAACGTGGAGTTGGAGTTAGAAGCAATTTTGGGTACCCGGTGTTGAAGTCAGCAAAAATGTACAGACTCCTAATAAATTTAAATTGTACTAAAAAAAAATTCAGATACAAACACAAGATGGCCAACAGGGCAGTATGTCAGTTTCCTAACCAGTAGTTATTTGGTTTGTTCCCAAAAGCAGACACCATCTTCATATAGCTTCAATATTGCTGGCAGTGATGAAATGCCTTGTAGGTTGTACTTGTAACTTTCAATCAACATGGAAAATACATTAGTATATATAGTATATATACAAGACATTTTCCATAAACATATATTGTTGTTGGTTATCAATTCTTTGAGCCCCAGAGTTCCTGAGTCCCCAGCAGATACAAGGTCTGTTTCTTCTATACTTATATTTGTTGTTTTTTTAAAAAATGATCAGTCAGTTTGTATTATAGTAAAACCATCCAACAAGTTCAACCATTTGTCCCAGAAAAACCTACCTGACAGTTGACACACAAGGGGTATGGCCAAAAATGCTGGTACTGTGCTCGTGTTTATGGGGCCCCATATAGGTAACTTGTATAGTGCCCCAAAGTTTCTAATGGTGGCCCGGAATCAATGGACTAAAGCAGGCATGTCCAAAGTGCGGCCTGAGGGCCAATTGCAGCCCTTTATCAAATTTACATCGGCCCTCAGCCTCCTTCATGAAATTAATAATAATGCGACCCGCCAGCATAGTGCGATCAGGAATCATGTAGATGTAGCAGTAATATTTGGGTACATTAGTGAAATGATCTGCCACTTGGTCTATACTGCTGCCTGTGTGCTGAAGGTGTTAGCAATAGACACATACTGGAACGTAGTGACACACCGCTCTCGCATACTGCATCTTACTGTACTGGCATGTCACTACTTCTATTGCACCTTCAGCGCTAAAGAAGTATGCGAGAGTGGTGCGCCACTACATGCCAGTACCTGTCTATTGCTAACACCTTCGGCATGCAGGCAGCAGTATAGACCAAGTGGCAGATCATTTCACTAATGTACCCAAATATTACCGCTACAGCTACACGATTCCTTGTTAAAATAAGTTAAATGGTGTTAATGGTTCAAAGAATGTCGGGCTAAATGGTCGGCTCCCACACATTTTCACCTCACCAAATCTGGCCCTGGTTGCAAAAAGTTTGGACACCTGGACTAAAGGGACTGTCCAACTGGATCAATATAGTAAGTGCAGATAGATGAGGGGCAATCCCTGGGCCGGTGCTCCTCTTAACAGAATCCATTTTAGCCCAGGATCCATGCAAGCGAACAGTGCCCTAACATTTGGCACCCCTTGGATTGGAGCTTTTGTTCTCCTTTAACCTTTTGTCTAGGGATACACCGAATCCACTATTTTGGATTCAGCTGAACCCCCGAATCCTTTGTGAAAGAATACCGAACTGAATTTGCATTTGCAAATCAGGGGTGGGAAGGGGAAAACATTTTTTACAATTTCGCAATTTCCCTCCATGCTGCAAATTAGGATTCGGTTTGGCCGGGCAGAAGGATTCGGCCAAATCCTGCTGAAAAAGGCCGAATCCTGAATTTGGATTCAGTGCATCCCTACTTTTGTTGAATAGGTTGCTTAAAGGTGGAAGAAATATAAGAGATCTATGCATTTGAAGCAACAAAAATTACCTTTACATGCCTATAGTTGTAGATCTTTTGTTGCACTTACTTTAACACACACACACATATATATATATATATATATATATATATATATATATATATATATATATATATATATATATATATATATATATATATATATATATATATACAGAAAATGAAAGCACTAATGACAAAAGTTTAGTTAGAGTTTCTTTTACTTCATAATAGCAAAATCGGACATCTACGCGTTTCGATCCGCTAGGGACCGCCATCAGGATGAGGAGAGGTGAGTGCCGGTCAGAATGCTCAGGTCCTGGAGTTTTCCAGGTAGCGGATCTTTCCATAATTTGTATCTTCATACCTACTAGAAAATCATGTTAACATTAAATAAACCCAGTAGGCTGGTTTTGCTGCCAATAAGGATTAATTACATATTAGTTGGGATCAAGTACAAACTACTGTTTTATTATTACAGAGAAAAAGGAAATAATTTTTAAAAATTTGGATTATTTGGATAAAATGGAGTCTATGGGAGACGGCCATTCTGTAATTTGGAGCTTTCTGGATATAGGCTCTACTACCTCTCTTCTATGCTTACAAAAAAACTCTTGCTCTATTTGGTTTACTAGAACAACCCACAGGTAATCACTGCCCAGACCCCCTTCTTGCAGAAGGTTAGATCTAGCCCCCTGTCTCCAGGTTGACACTGCACTTGTACTTGAGCTTTGGTTTTGCACACAGTGTGCACTAGAACAGCTCCCCCAGTCAGTTTACAGCACTCATCTAAAGAGCACTCATCTAACCAACCTTACTTACTTAAACACCGGGAAAAAAATTACTGCATGAACTTAAAATTTGTTATCCAATTTTCAAGAACTGGCGTGCAGCCATGTCTAGCCCATAACTTTAATGTAGGACAATTTTGGCACCATTATAAGCGTGCTGTAAGAATATGATGGATTCTAAGCTCTAAACTTCAACAAGAACTTGGCAGCTTTTACCTTCTACATGGTGTTATGGAATTAACATTTTTAATATCTATTCCAATATTTAACTGCATATAGGGCTGCGCGTGCCTGCATGCCTACCAGCGGGACTGTGGCTGCAGTGCTAATGCATTTTAACACCAGGATTCACAATAGCTTTTGTTGTGAAAGGTCACAACTATGATATAATGCATGCCCAGACATTAAGGGACACATTTACTTAGTTTGAGTAAAGGAATAGAATAAAAAATACTTTGAATTTCGAACTAAAAATCATTCGACTATTCGAACATTCGATAGTCAAAGCAAAATCCTTGTGTCTCTTTAAAAAAACTTTGACCCCTACTTCGACACCTAAATCCTACCGAGCATCAATGTTAGCCTATGGGGAAGGTCCTTCTAATCGTCCGATTCGAAGGATTTAATCATTCGATTCAAAGGATTTAATCGTTCGATTCGAAGGATTTAATCGTTCGATTCGCAGGATTTAATCGTTCGATCGAAGGATTTATTTGTTCGATCGAATGATTTTTCCTTCGATCATACGAACGAAGGAAATGCAGTTAATCCATTGACTTCGATATTTGAAGTCGAAGGATTTTGCTTCGACGGTCGTTATCGAGGGTTAATTAAGCCTTGGGATTCGACCCTAAGTAAATGTGCCCCTAACTGTCACATTCAAAGACCTATTGGTTGGATAGCTTTTGGGTCAGCCAGTCTCTAGTTCTAAGTGACAAAAGCCTATGCAGAGCTAAGTAAGGCACATTGGCTAATGCAGGAGCTCCCTCAACTGTGTTGGAATAATCTGAAATGGACATGGATCTCCCTGACTCCAGGGATAAAACAAAAGAGGCAGCAGACCCTGAAACAAAATGCAAATAACAGGCATACATATTGGTATATTCTCTCCATAATACACAAGATCCCTTTGGAAATGCTGAATGACCCTTCTTTTTAATTTTGTGTGAATTGTTTTTCTGAATATATTTTATTTGCAAATTAAATCATAATTTTTTCTCTTACATTTGACCCAAAGAGTGGTATACTACCCTTTCAGAGCAATTAAACAGAAAAGTCCTTAACGAACAGTTCATCAACTGCATTAATGACTAAATTCTAATTGAAAACACAGCTTTCTAAATACAAGCCAAAAAGTCATAAAAGAAATGAGTCATTGCAAATGAAGTCAAACGCATGTAATGTGGTTTTCCTTTGCCAAGAACATATGAAACAAAGAGCAAATGCTGAAGCCATACTAATGGCATGAAAATCCTCTTTTGAAAAATTCTGTTCTATCGATTAAATTGCATTAAAAAAAGACCTTTAAATTGTCTGCAAGGCAATATAAACGGTCAAAGATCCTAAACTTGGTAAGGAACTAGAAAGATATGTGTGAAATAATTTACGAACCAGTATATATGTGAAGGGGCAACAAGACTAGCATGAAGTCTAGCACAACACTGCAGGAAAATCAGACTTTGTCCATTACACAGGAACTTTCATAATACCCCAGAATCCACTAAACTGGATGTCTGATAAATCAGTTTTGTAAATATAATTAGTTTTTTCTTTTCTGAAGCCAACCATTTTTTTTCCTGCTGCAAGCAATTCATGTTCTGAGTCATAGATTAACTGAGCCTGATCTAACAAGCTGGTAAGTTCACATTTGCTATGCCCAAAGGCAAAACTGAACTGGTTACCACAGGAAAAGGAAACAAATGTTAGGTTAACAAAGCACCTTACGAAATTATGTATATTGTAAAAGTAACATGGAAAACAGTGTATGAAGCACATTCATTAAATCTTAGCTACACTCCATGGTTATACTAAACGACAAATCTTTAAGATTGCAGTAACACCAGTACACCAATATACATTATGTACTTATAGATGATAACTATTTGTCCACCAACTACAAATAAATTAATAAATAAATAAATAAAGGGTCATTTACAAATGCAAGGCCAATTGCCATTCATTAGAAGGTACTTGTGTGCTGTTCAAATCCTCCCTCTTCCACTTAATCGAGCTTAAAGGAAAACTATACCCCCCCCCGAAAAATGTAGGTCTCTACAAAAAGATATTGCATAAAACAGCTCATATGCAAAACCCTGCTTTTTTTTAATTCCCTGGCCACCAATGTATTATTTAATTATCTATGGGCCCCTGCCACCATTTTTTTTTAACTTGTATGTTTTTTTAAAAAAAATATTCTTTGGGGCCCCAATTTTTTTTTACTTGTAAGGGGGGCCCTGGCACCAATGCTTTTTAAAAAAAACTTTTATGGGGGCCCTGGCACCAATGTTTTCTTTTTTAACTTATAGGGGGGGCCCTGATCACCAATAGCTTTTTATAACTTGTGTGTTGGGGGGATTACCTTTTTTAGCGCTGATGTCTGTGTGGTCTTTTAACTGTGATGTGAAGTGGCTGAGATCTGGGGTGGGGCCGGATGGGCAAGGCCCAGGGGGCCCCAAAAATTTGTTGTACAGGGGCCTGTGATTTCTAATGGCGCCCTGCGTCAGCATGTCATTCGCGTGACATCACGCAATGTGTGCATGTGACATCACTTCCGCCAACCAGCCCGGCCCCATACCCCTCACCATCCCCCAACGCTTTCACCGGATTTTATGGAAATACTGGGCGATTTTTTTTTTTTTAAATTTAAAAAATAAATTTATAGACACAAATAAATACACCCCTGCTTAATCACACCTATTGATGCTAGGGACTATAGACAATAAGCTGATATTTTTTGTGTTTTTTCCTGGCTGAAACAACCCCTGTGTGGCGCATAAGTCTAATAAATATGGCCCTTTTTAAAACTAGCGATGCGTCATTTCCATTATTTGGGTATTTGGCTGAATCCCGAATCTTTGAAGGAGGATTCCTGAACTCAACCCATATCCTAATTTGCATATGCATATTAGAGTAAGGGCCAAATATAAAGTCCTTGTTCGTTTGAAACTTTACACAAGGCACTTAGATCGACCGAATCCAAATTCTGCTAAAGAAAAGGCAAAATCCCAATCCAAATACTGAATTTGGTGCCTCCCTACTGTTAACATCATATTATGGTTCTTTTGGTTCTCTACTTTGCTGTGGATCATAGTAGAATAGCAGCATGCTTCCTTACTAAAAAGAAAGTGCCTCAAGTTGATTCTTCAATTTCATTCTGGCTCATAAAGCCCCACTAAAAGCCTAAAGCCAAGCACACAGCCAGCACTATAAATTATTTACAGGTATGGAGTCCACTATCTGGAAACCTGTTATCCAGAAAGCTCCAAATTACAGGAAGGCGAGCTCCCATAAACTTAATTTTCATCAAATACAGTACCATTTACTTGATCCAAACTAAGATCTAATTCATCCTTATTGGAGGCAAAATAATTCTGTTGGGTTTATTTAATGTTTTACATATTGTTTAGTAGACATAGCACGCATGCATTGGTGTTGTCTACTCCTGGAAATGAGTTCCCAGGAGTAAAATGATCAGATCAGCCTTATCTGGCAACCACATGGGTCCCTAACAAGCTGATCTTGCTACAAGTAAACCTCTTCTTTTCAGTATATTTTGCCACACTCTCTAAGCTTATGTTCTAAAGCACTCACAGAATTCTTTACTTTTGAGGCATCACAGACAGGAGGAGAAAGGATGAAAAAAATAAGAATTAAGCTCCAGGAAACAACTACCAGAAGCATGGATTATCCTTGTGATAGGGCTACTGTGGTTAACAAAACACAACAGGTTATGTAATGTGTAGCCTAGACTATAGTTGTTTGGTTGCCCAGGATGTATTTTCATCTAAGGATATAACATTAACATATAAAGAATATTAAATCATCTTACTCTCCACAAAACAAAGCACACAGCCTGCTCTTCATCCTGCTCTCCACAGTGAAGGTTTGCTGTTCCTTTTATACCCATTCAACACATCATAGCAATTTGACGTTCCACTGCCAATAAAACTCTGTTGGAGATTCCATATCATGTGACACATACAGCCGATCTTTGCGTGGCTTTCATTATGTCATGTTATGTCATGTCATGTCAACTCAATATAAGCTCACAACTCATTTTCCAATTCTATTTGAATTATTTACAACCACAGTACCCTTTGTTTGCTAAACATAAGCCAGAAAGCCTGTGTAGTTTGTAACAAAGTTTTGGCTTTTTGCAAAGCAAATAGTTGAAAATTCATATACATAGCAGAATGTTATCTTCAATATATATACAGTATTGGCACGCCTTTAAAAAGGAACTATAGAGAAAAATAAACTATAGAGGAACTATAGAGAAAATAAAAATTGTATATAAGAGAGCACAGCGGTGGACCCTTACAAAATTTTACTCACTTTCCCTGCTGATTGGTAACGGCTAACTTGGAATCCTTTATCTAACCACTTGGTGATACATTATGGGAGTTTTCCATTGTGCACTTTTTAAGAATAAATTCTGTACTGTTTCAAAAAAAAATCAAGTATCCCCCTCTCACCATCTATCTCGCTACATGCAGCTTTGTGTCAGAGTTGGTTATTTTGAAAGACAGTTAGATCTAATACAGTGCCTAGGCAAAGGGAGCACACACCAATGTATTGATGTGTACCTAACTATTCATCAAAATCTGGCTCAAGCTCCTACATGAAGGGAGACAGATTGCTGAGATGGGGAAACTGAAGAGTAACTTGTCTGTTTCACAAATCATACAGAATTTTTATCGGATTAAATTTCAATGGGATGTTTACAATTCGAATAGCCCATGTTGGTAGACACTTTTTTCAGATGATCCCCAATGATAGCAGCAGTGGATCCCCCAATCCCAAAAGTTTGAGGGCAAATGTGCATGAAGCCAAAGAAGGAAGTTTGGGACAAAATCTCTACTGTTCAGGTCCATTTTCATTTGCTTGAATCGTGCTGGTCAATTGTATTTAATGATATGTAAATGAGGCGGACTGGATAGGACATCCGCAGTGGCACCTCAGTCCTCAACTTACTTCTTCTTTGGGGGTCTAGCTTATCCAATCACCATGCAGCATTACCAGGGCTAACACTTCACTGGCAAATTAGAGTGTGTGAAATCTGAGGATGCAGACACCTGAGCTCCCCCCCCCCCGCCAAAGTAGACAGTTTCTGATTTCTATGAAATGAAACTTAAATTCATCTTCACTTTAGTCCCCATTTAATGCAAGCAGAAGTCATCCTCACTCAATCTTCATGATTGCTTTAACCTACAAATAAATGAAATACCATATAAATATAATATTTTGCCCACCTATAAATGAGTACACAGAGTTTATATTATGAATAGATGTCTATTTTTTTTACTACATTCTAAAATAATCTATGTTTAATCCATGTTTAGTTGAGTATACAGTATATACATGACAAGCAATAGTGTATGTTAAGCTAACTTGCATTAATAACACCATATCATCTTTCCATTATTTAGTTTTTAGTTCTACATGATTTCAAATATCATAAATATGAACATCTTATATCATCTTATATCATCAGTCTACATTTTATTAATTCAATCAATAGCTAACTCACTCAGAGTGATAGTTATTTAAATCCTCTGAATGTGATTTCAAGAGAAAGGGGCCATGTAAAGAGCAACAATGAATCTAAGAGAAGGAAAATAACATGGCTGAGTCAACTTTGGAGATACATAAATGCAGTGTTAGATATAGTGAGATCTGCTCCCTCTATGAGCAGCTAAGGAAGGAGGAAAAGAGAGGAGACAGTAAGAGAACCTTAAGACGGAAGGGCACACAGTCCTCTAGCTACACAAGCTACATGAAGAGGCAGATGGAATAAAGGGTAACTGGTAATCCTGACCCTGAATAGATAAAATCAGGAGAGATGCTGGAAACAATACCTGTATAAAAAGGAGAAGGAATAGGAAGATAAAATCCTCTAGAAAATCATGAGCTAGCAGGATCATTTATCAAATATGGAACCAAGAAATCCTCACAGTTCGATACTGTCCCTATTTAACAAAACTTTTCTGACTGTCAGGGACATTTATTTGTTAACTGCGTCAGATCATCTGAATGCATTTGAATGTATTCCTACTATTCTGATCCTAATCCTCCCAAGGAGCAATAATCAGGCAATTATTTTCATGCCAGAATGAATTTTGTATCATTGCAACTAAATCTTATTTTTAATAAAATATAAATGATATGATTTTGTGTTGAACAGATACAGCCTCTAGTTGATAATTCGTGCCCATTATTACATATTTAAATAATGATAACAGAGAGAAGACATTATTCATTAGGGGATCATAAAAGAGACTGACATATATCATACAATAGTTGCCCATAAAACATAATTTTGTACTAGTGTCTACAAAACAGAATTTTCACCGAAGCGAAATGGGTCAGATTCGTCCATCACTAGACATGAGGATGATGCTTGTTTAATAGTATAAATATTTATGAACAATACTTTTTGGATCCTCCTTAAAATCGTTCATCCTTTAACTGGATGGGTCCAGGTGCGAATGCCCGGGACCAGTCGCTTAAATTGTTACTCTCATTAAGCATTGAAGTCAGGTTACTCACCGCTCCAGGACTCTGGCTCGGGTGCGACGCCCCGAACCCGTAGCTTAGGGAGGTCTAGCCGACAATCACTTCAAAACTGCTGCGTGCACTTTCACAAACCCTCAGAGGTCAGCGGTGGATTAAAAAGTAACTTTATTTCCCCAACATTTCTCCTCCTAACGCGTTTCGTGTGTTAACACACGTAGTCATAGGCATGTGACTACATGTGTTAACACATGAAACGCATTAGGAGGAGAAATGTTGGGGAAATAAAGTTACTTTTTAATCCACCGTTGACCTCTGGTTTGTGAAAGTGCACACAGCAGTTTTGAAGTGCTTGTTTAATAGCACTCGGTTGGTGCCAGATCTAATATTTCATAGCAACCAATATGCAGGCAGCATTTTCTGGTCATTTGTTTAAAAACAAAGGTGTAATAAGTTTGCCTGGGGCAACAGGCTCACAATTCCATGAATTGTAACTACTTTAGTCAATACACAAGTCTCTACATTTGTCCCTTGCACCCAAAAGCCTGTTCATTGTATTTGGCTAAATAAGGCACAGAATGAGTAGTCTTAGCTGATAACAAGCTTATAGATCTACAGAAACATTGGTGCAAGGGCTATGAAACAAGAGTTTAGATGCTGGGTGAGGGGAGGTCATGAGAGGTGGGGGTAGGGGTTGCAAGTGGCCTAGGGGTGCTTCAGAAATCTTGCCCAGCGTATAACAGCATTATTTTCAATATGTGTTAAAATGACATTTATATGTAATCCAATTACACACCTGTATCATATCTCTCATTTTTAGTTCTGGTCTGTCAGATACAACACATGTAATATAATATTTGGACTTGCTATATATATATAGGGCATAGGGTATATTGATTCATAATATATCGTTTTCACTTCCATCAATCACTGTGTAGGATACCTGGGTAGTTTCCCTATCCTGAAAACAAAATAGCAATGGGGTATGTACCTTTTCCCAGCCCACAGAGCTGCTGACAAGCAGAGTAAAATACAGATTACTTATGTAACTAAACATGTCATGTATCAAATACAGGTATGGGATCTATTATCTGGAAACCTGTTATCCAGAAAGCTCTGAATTATGGAGTCTCCCATAGCCTCCATTTTATCCTAATATTCCAATTTTGTAAAAAGGAAAAGATTTCTCTTACTCTTTAACAATAAAACAATAATTTGTACTTGACCCAAACTAAGATATGATTAATCCTTATTGGAAGCAAATATTTAATATTTACACAATTTTCCATTAGACTTTAGGTACAGTATGAAGATCCACATTACGGAAAGATCTGTTATCCGGAAAACACCAGGTCCTAAACATTCTGCATAACAGCTCCCATCCCTGTACACAAAATTGTTAAACAATATTTCACAATTGACAGATACACAAATCAAATGCAACAGTGATTTATTGAATACAATCCAGGATTTCTTCCACTGTAATAAAAAGAACGAAGGAACAAAATGGAGCACAGGGAAATGACTAAAAATAATAATCAGCCCCCAAAACATCTGTTAAAAACTTCCAGCAAGTCATCTGTAGCCACAACCATCCCATCTGCACTCTTTACAATGGGACTACACAGTTGATATTTTGGCATAGTAGGTAAACTCACCTTAAAACTATATAATTTGGCCCAAAATTACTTACTGCTGAAAACAACAGCATGTTCAAGAAACAGAAACAACATGATGGAAAAGTATATATGTAACGTATAATGGGCATCACAGAAAACAATGGATTATTCACTATACTTCTTTTGTTTAATCGAAGGAAATTGCGGTTCTTTTTACAACATTCCCTGATAAAAGCACAACGAATGCTCAAAGCAAGGAAGAAAACCTCCTATTATAAACATTATAGACATAAGGGCTTAATAATTCTACCCACCTAATGCATGAATTACAATATGTACTAACTGCAAGATGCCATCCAGCATTACTCATGCTACCCACCAGCGAGAGAGAAAGAAACAGCATCTTCCATGGTGTAAAAATAGGACACTTCTCCAGCAACAGCCAGGTTGGCAAAATGGCAGGTTTTCACCACTTTGCAAATTAGCTACCATTGCATTCCTGCACAATACAATAGAAATACCTCTAAACTAAAAGCTTATTGATATAAAGCAGTCAGATCAATAGAAATTATAAGTGAAGCCCCATCTACCTTACATATTGTACAGATGAGCTGAATGGGGAGGGAGGTACAGCTCCGGATGATTTTAGGGAGGCTAAGCCTTGTGCTCCCTATAAAATGCCAGTGTGTTTCAGTTGCAGCTGAAGAGAATGGCAGGGATAAAAAGCCAGGGTAATAGCAGTGATTAGCATGGCAGCTTCACAATCACTGCTAACCAGTTATCTGATGAGGAATGTGCAGTAGGATGTTCCCAGGTGCTCTGATTGCATTAATATATGGGAAGGTGTTGGGCAGGTTTTTGAGAAGGAGGATGAAAGCTCATTCTAGGGTCTGCTTGGATGGACTGGGTGTTTGTAGGCTGGGGTGCTGCTTGGAGAAACTGCAGCTGGCAAGCTAGGGTGCTGCTTGGGCGACTGGGCGTTGATATGCTTGGGTGCTGCTTAAAGAGATAGGGTGTTAATAGACTTGGGTAGGGTGCTGCTTGTAAGACAGGGTGTTAGTGGGCTAGGGTGCTTCTGGGTGGTGGGCTGTGGTATAGGGCTCTGGCAATTTATGCAGATATAAATAGGAAGGTGTGGGCCAGCATAATTGGGAATGGAAGGCACAGGGCTGTTGGCTCAGTCAGTAGACATCATGATGCTTTGGAAGTGTTGCTGGCTGAAGGGCTCTGGGGTTGGGAATATATACCCAGATGTGAGGCTTCTAGCAATACAAGAAAGGTGCTGGCAGATTCTTTGGGTTATATAGAGGGTGGTGATTGCAGAGAGCAGTGGGTAAGTTGTATAGGGGCACTGGCTGGTTTTGCCATGCAACATTCATGGGGGGATCCTCAGGCCCAGGGGGCAGGGAAGCCCCACTCCTGTAGATTATACTGTCACTCACCTCCTCTCCTCCCTGCTCTGCCCAGGGACCTTCTCCCCACCTCCTCCTTCGCTTGCCTGCTGCTGCTGCTGCTGTTACTGCTGTTACTGCTGCTGTTGCTGTTGCTTTCCCTACCAGGCAGCAACTCAATACCAAAAGCAGGAGAAGAACCATGCCCACATCTGTCTAACTCCGCCCCCAGCCCTTGTCCCGCCCACAGTATATGACAGCCCTCTCTGCACCAATACCTTCCCACTCCTTCCGCAAAAGTGAGGTATCCAAGGCAACAGAATGGCTGACTGCCGTGATTCCCAGCCAGTGATGATGCTGGCTCCGTGAGTGAGCGCTTTCCGAGCCAATAGAAAGGAAAGAAACAGGCTGGATTCCGAAAGAGCACGGTGTGTTGCAGCAGGTATGGAATGCAGAGAGATGGGAACAGCAGCCTTTTCCTGTCAGGCAGCTACTCAATGCCAAAGGAAGAAGAGAGAGAGAGAAGCACTGACATAATGTGCGCAGCAGCCCAGAGTAAGCAGCTGTGTGGCCAGATATGACAGGAATGGATGCAGTTTGCACGCCCCGCCTCAGCTACAGCTCAGCAGCATCATTCAATGGCTGAGGGAGGAGGAGGTGGCGACAGAACATGTGCTGAGCATCCCCCCTGAATGTCTAGGGAAATCCTTTCAGCAGCAGCAGGGATATTCCCCTCATCAGCAATAACTGCAGGGATCAGGAGTGAGGCTTCTGTCAGGTGTAAAAGGCAGAGTGTTCCTGAATTTTACTGCCCTCTCTTTCCCCACCCTACTACTTCCACAGATGTAACACAGAGCTGCTCTGTACAACTGCCAACAGCTTCATGTAAAGTGGAGAGAGAAAGACAGAGGGGCAAATTCACTAACCCGCGAAAACTTGCCAACTCTGGCTTCGCGCTCATCGCAACACTTCGCCAGTCGTAAATTCACATAGACAACGCTAATTCACGAAGATCCAGAGTTGCGCACAGGGCAACGAACGCTGGCGAAATTACGCTCAGCAGTTCAAAGTTCCGCTAGCGCTGGCTAATTTGCATACGTCGTGCAGTTAAAGTACAATGGATGTATATGTTGCAGCAAATACATTACACTACATGCCCAGGGAACCTTAATAAAATTAAATAAAGTTGTTATAATGCCCTACACATGAGCCCACTGTATAGTTTAGGTGACATATGTTAGGAAATGTAGGGGGGAAGGAGGGTACCCCAAAAAACAATTTACGATCTTTTTCAGTCTCTCACCCTTTAAATAGGAAAAAACGCCAGCGTTTTCAACTATTTTTTGAGGAAGTCCTATCTACTCTATTGCACTTCGCCTGGTCTGAGGTGATGAAGGCAAATCTGGCGATAGAGGTAATGTTCAGTAATATCAAAAACTAAGTGAATTTGCACTACCGAAAATTCGCCTGGCGTTAGAGGGCAAAGTTGCCCTTTATATCCTTGGTGAAATTACGCCAGCTACCATTAGTAAATCGGCAAAGTGCCGAAATGACGTCACGCTGGCAAATTTTCGACAGCGTTAGCAACTTTAGTAAATTTGCCCCAGAGAGAGACAGACAGAGAGAGAGCAGCTTCTGGGTATCCCCCTCCTCCTACCGCTCAGCAGCAGAGAACAGAAGAACAGCATGAACACTCCGGTGCTTCAGGAGCCCGAGAACTGAAGCTGGGAGAACTGAGACAGGGAAAGAATGGGCAGGGAGAGCTCAGAGAAGGAGAGAACATAGAACGAGAGCACACAGAATGAGAGTACAGAGAATGAGAGCTCAGAGAAGGAGAGAACAGAGAATGAGAGTACAGAGAATGAGAGTACAGAGAATGAGAGCTCAGAGAATGAGAACACAGAGAATGAGAGTACAGAGAATGAGAACACAGAGAATGAGAGTACAGAGAATGAGAACACAGAGAATGAGAGTACAGAGAATGAGAGCTCAGAGAAGGAGAGTACAGAGAATGAGGACACAGAGAATGAGAGTACCGAGAATGAGAGCTCAGAGAAGGAGAACACAGAGAATGAAAGTACAGAGATGGAGAACTCAGAGAGGGAGGGAGAAGGAGAACTCAGAGAAGAAAAGCTTAGAGAAGGAGAGCACAGTGAAGGAGAGCTCAGAGAGGGAGAACAGGCAGACACTGCAGCAAGCAGGTTGTATTCATTCTCAGCAGTAAATAAGTTTTTCAGGGAAGCAATGAATTCACTTCAGACAGAAGCTTGCAGTCGGTTCAGACTTAAAGTGGGGACAGAAGGATGCAGGCCTGTGAATGGGAATACCAACTCATGCTTCCAGGGGCTGCAAAAACCAATACCTGCTTTACCTATAATGAGACAATGTAAATGCCAGGGTGCCGCTTTAAACACCAATGCTCCCATTGCTCCCACCCTGACTTTCATGGCATCGAAAATTTTACTGGAAACAGCACAGAGAAAAATGCAACAATGACAGTGAAGATGTGCTATGGTTAAACTTATATCTAAATAAACTGAAGACGGAGCTAGTTATTCCAGTGTTGAGTGTGGATTCCAGTTGAGCAGGTTGGACTTCATTAGATGTCCTTGATAACCTGATTGCCACCTATGAACACCTGCAAGTAGCCAGAGATAAAACTGCTAAGGCAATATGGGCAGAATCATGGGTACCATTTGCTCAGTTCCTATTTAAAGAGTTTAAAGTATCCCCTCTAGGAGTAATCCCTAAAAAAGACCAGGAACTGTTAGGCTATTCATCATTTATAATATCCAAGTATATGAAGTCATTGAATCTGAATTTTGTCTCTTATTGATCCATCGCCAGTGTTCTCACCTCCTGAGCTGTGTTCCTGTGGTTGCTAGGGAGTTTTATGAACCACTGGCTGATAAAAAGACAGTACAACCATGCATAGTAATGCCTTTCCGGGGGATTGAAATAGATCCTGTCCACAGAGAATTTAAACTGCCAAGAAGCAACATCAATAAGCTGAAATTGCTAGTAGCAAATGCCAACGTCTTTAAAAAATTATACATTGGTTATCTGATATATCTGTTATAGTCACACGGATAATGCCCATAGGACAGATTTTCATTAGAAGGCTAATGTCTAATTTTCTGGACACAAAATCTCAAATGGCATGTGTGTATTCCATAAGAGGTTAAGCAAGATTTAAGAGTGTGGCAAAAATTATTTTTGTGGTTTAAAAGCTGCACATGTTGGCAACTGCTTATGGATGCCATGGGGGCAATATGTGCTGTTTTGCAGCTGATGGTGTGTTGGTTTACTGCCCAATAGATAGGTAGAATTAAAATTAAAGCATAAACATTGTCCTTTTGGAAGCTTTTCCTACTTTGCCGGTCCTGGATAATTGGGGTCCACAGTTAGATAAAAGGATATTTAACTGTGATAATATGGGAGCAGTGCAAGCTATAAATCCACATTACTATCGGTTTGTCAATCTATTATGATTGCAAGTATTAAGAGCTCTAAAGTTTAATATAACGCTGAAAGCTAAGAATCTCCCTTGCATGGTGAACAAATCAGGTGATGTGATGTTTTGCCTACAGTTCAAGACTTTTTGGACTAACTGGGATTCACTTGCCCAAGTTGTCCATCAGAGCTAATGTGGCCAGCGTAATGTCAGCTCAGTGAGATTTCATAGCACCTTAAACTTGGATGGACTATACTGTGGGGAATGGATGAAGTTTCAACAGTTTAATCTATTTTTGGGTCAGTTGCAATAGAGGACATCTTTGTTATATTTATTTAGCTCTCAAAAAAGGCTAATCAGCAAGTACAATTAAAAAGAAATGGTCAGAATTTAATTTGGGATTAGCTTGGTTACTAACAATAACTTAAGAAAGTCTTGGCACCCAGGATAGTAGCCAGGCATGTCAGGAAGACCATTACTCTGGCCTAGCTTCTGTAGTTAGTCAATACATTAAAGAAAGTATGGTGTTATGATTACGAAACATGATTATTTTTATCAATGTTCAACATAACCTATTTTGCAGCACTTCCCATTAGTACCCCCACCAAGAAACATATCATATTAGATAAAATCCACATAATAGAGAGCAGACTTCTCATGAACATCCATATTTCTAAGTCAGACAATGAAGCGAATAGACAGTTGCTATGGATAGGTCTTTATCTGAACCCTGCATTAGCGTAGAGGCAAATTGCTTAAAGGGGTGATTCAGGAGTGATTGGTATTTTATAGTATGGCTAATTCTAAACATTTTATAAGCAAATTAATATTCAAAATTCAGGCCCACTTTTCAGGTATGAAACTAGCCATTGTGTTTCCAAATTCCATTTTAACTTGATTTTAAGTTTATGCTGTAATACACTTCAAATTACAGGCCACTATTGATCACGTTCCTTTAGGATTGGTGCAGCCACTCAAGCATAAATGATAAGACAATAACAGAGTAATAACAGAATCCAGACTTACATTAGACCATTCTTAGTTTAGCTGTAGTGGTGTGCAGGTAGAGAAATTCCCAACCCGCATCCCGGCCCGCTGTTCCCCCCCTCTATAGACAGGCGCGAGTCTATAAATTTAGGCTCTGGAAGCCAGCAGTGCTAGGTCGTGTGCGGGGAGAGCAGGAGAAGAGCTCAACCCGGACCAAAGATTTTGTGCAGGAGTCCCAGGTCCCACGGGTTTTGAGTCAGCCCACACATCACTATTTAGGTGATAAATTCTGTTCATTCTCTCCACACCAAATCAGAAATCAAATAAGGATAGTTTGGTTTTGTTTTGTTCACTGCGTGGGAAAGCACCCCATGGAGTATAATATATATATATATACTCTCAGGGCTTAAAAATATGAAAACGGTTTTATTGAAAATAATACGACATAGGACTAATGTTTCGGCCCTTTTCAAAGTAAGAGAAAGGCCCTGGACAGGGCCGAAACGTTAGTCCTATGTCGTATTATTTTCAATAAAACCGTTTTCATATTTTTAAGCCCTGAGAGTGCTGATCTTCTTTGGATGGATGGAGATATTATATTGATCGTGCACCCAGGCAAACAAACACTTTATTCGAGAGTGCTGGCTCTTTGCTGGTTATATATATATATATATATATATATATATATATATATATATATATATATATATACACACACTGTATGTATATACAGTATATTGGTAGAATGACCAAAGGAATGTGTAAAACGGTGAGACCAACAGGAGATAAAAGTTGCAAGGGAGATGTTATCAAACAGAGCATGGTTTCTCTGTTTAAAGAATGTTGCTGTCTAGCCATGGAAGCTACATTGTTCTGGAAGGAACAGACAATCCATTCCAGTGGTTCAGTTGGCATGTTGGAGCTCACTTTACACAGGAAAAGTCTAGAAAGTGTGCTGTTAAAACGCTATTGAACTGTATTCCTGAAACCTTTGTGTTGGAAAGAGTTGCCTAAATAAACCTGTGTTTTTGTCTGAAGACCCTGCCTACTATTGCTATTTTCTCCCAAATATTACATGTACAGGCAGCCAGCTTGTCAAAATATATATAATTTCCTGGTTGGGCACAGATAGGGCTATAACAAACAAGGGAAAGTGTGCAATGAGGCTGTGACCACAAAATACATATAGACAAATACAAGAGTCCTCTGCACTCAACTCATTATCAATATATTTAAGATTTTAAGACATTTTGTGCATACTGCTACTAAAAAATGCCTTACCCTTTAAACAAAACAGGGATTGTTTGTCCATATAGTGCAATAAATTTAAGCTGGCCAACTACGTCAAAGTCATCCCATATCTGGCCAGTCCTATGCTCAATTTTCATCTGATTTATTAAGAATTCTATTGCTTCATTATACATTTTACAAAGCGACGACTACGTTTTACCTGCAACTTACTTGTTGCTTTCAAAGTAAATCTCCCAAACTTGGCTGCCCTTTTATTAGACACCAGTGGGATCACCTGACTATAGCTGGGAAGGGTGGGAGCTACAACATGGAGCTGGCCAAGCTCCATTTCATTGGACATTAGCTTTAATAGGTTGTCTATGAAAAAATAAAAAAAAGCTTCCTCACCAGCCAACATGACTAAATCCGGAAGCAAACCAGAAGATCGCAGACCGTACATGTGTTCTCTATCATGAGCTTGTTCATGCACATACAACAAATAGTGGATTGTGTGAAAAAAACCCATCATTTTGTACTTACAGTATATCTCAGGTCTCTGTGCACATGGAAGGATCATTTTTCACACCATTTGTGAAAATGCACACAAAAGATACAGTATATTTTGCACACATGTCACTAGGTGGCAGCTTTCTCCAGAACGCAAACAAATAAAAAGTATGTCACCAGATATATACCACTGGTTACTGTATGTAAATACCAGAGATACCCCTAAGGGGTTAAAGGGATACTGTCAAGGGAAAAAAATTTTTTCAAAATGAATCAGTTATTAGTGCTGCTCTAGCAGAATTCTGCACTGAAATCAGTTTCTCAAAAGAGCAAACAGATTTTTTTTATTTTCAATTTTGAAATCTGACATGGGGCTAGACATTTTTTCAATTTCCCAGCTGCCCCTGGTCATGTGACTTGTGCCTGCACTTTAAGAGAGAAATGCTTTCTGGCAGGCTGCTGTTTTTCCTTCTCAATGTAACTAAATGTGTCTCAGTGGGACATGGGTTTTTAATATTGAGTGCTGTTCTTAGGTTTACCAGGCAGCTGTTATCTTGTGTTAGGGAGCTGTTATCTGGTTACCTTCCCATTGTTCTTTTGTTAGGCTGCTGGAGGGGGAAAAGGGAGGGGTGATATCACTCCGACTTGCAGTACAGCAGTAAAGAGTGATTGAAGTTTATCAGAGCACAAGTCACATGACTTGGGGCAGCTGGGAAATTTACAATATGAATATAAAAATATCTGTTTGCTCCTTTGAGAAATGGATTTCAATGCACAATTCTGCTGGAGCAGCACTATTAACTGATTCATTTTGAAAAAAAATATTTTCCCATGACAGTATCCCTTTAAGCTTTACACATTAACTGTTCTCCCCTTTCTTTTATGATTTGAATATAGCGTTCAAGGTGATTGTGGCAGCACATTGCAGGGTGACTAATGATTTCTTTATGGTATTAACATTCACCTTATAATATGGCATTCAACTGACAGAGGGGAGAGCTCATCTTTGCATTTGGTAGTGTTTATGTCACAGTTTTGTATTAGGACTGGAAAGAGTTCAGCTTGCCACCCACCTGCATCCTGCTAAATCACTATTGTGCTAACCCAAACCCACCTAACTTGTGGGTTAAACCCTGGCCCTGATTGGCAGTGTTCTCCACTGCCCTGCAACAGGCCCTGATATTGGCAAATACAAATGTGCTAGTCCTACGGCATCAAATTCAGCAGGGGGAAGAATGCACCACATGGAGTTTGTTCCCCACTGTGTATTTGCTGATTGGCAAAAATTATTTTATGGGAGGGGCACTAATAAAGAGATTGCAGACTCCATGAAGCCATCAAAATGTAGGAAGCCTAGAGAAGAGTCTCTATAAAAAGTTAAATATGTGACAGAGGCTTTAGTTTTCCTTTAAAGAGGATGTAAAGGCAAAATAATAAAATCCCATTTTTACTTTCTTTAATGAAAAAAAATCTATCTCCAATATACTTTAATTTAAAAAAAAAAGGATTTTGTTTTTGCATTTACGTCCCCTTTAATGTTTCCAACTCCAGTGGCAGGGGACAAAGATCATGGAGCCAGATACATAAACTGGGATTCTCATTGAATGATTATTTTGCTGCAACCACTGGTTCTGCAGAGTTGGAGAAAGTATGTATTAAACAATAGAAAAACTATAAAATCCACATTAGATTACATGATGACACAGGAGCCAGTGCAGTCTGTATTTTTTGATTAATCAGTCTTGCTATATCTGCTTCTATGGCAGATATTTGACTTGAGCGGTTTTGATATTTTATGACGTTGCTACGCTTAGCCCAGACCACACTGAGCATGTGCATTGTCTTGGTCTTGCAAATATCTTTAACAAATAAAGTTCATGTTTATGTTTAGTATACAAAATACAGCATTTCTAGCATTATTCTATTTTAGACTTTAATTCCCCATTAAAGAAAAATCACCTTAACAACTAAAGTGGTGGCATGGTAACTAATTGGTTATTACTGCTGCCATGCAGCTTTGAAGATTAGTGTTCAATTACATTGTTCTCCCCTCTGGACTTTTTAATAAAAAGCCAGGAGTGTGGACTGAGCCTGCAGCAAACTGGATAGTTGGGAGTTATTAAATTATTTGCTCAAGTGGGGCACAAACTCTCATGGATGATATACAATCAATGTAACATTGGTATGAATTAGTAAATTATTCAATAAACCCCTATATGAAAAAAGAAAGACCACCTGCAAAGGCAAAGATGATATTTTCATCAAAATACGGTAACATTTAGGTGAGCTTCTCCTTTATTGCTGCTCCATTTGTGGTTGCTTATTTAACTTATTCTAGCCGTTCAAAGACCAACCAGCTGTCATTTTTAACTAATATTTCCCCAATCAGAAGTGTCAGTTCTTAAGGGCTCTGTCCGAATTGTTCTATCACTCAAATGGTGGTTAAGTGTTTCGGAATTGGCTGGTTTGTTCCCATGCCATTGACTGACGTACACAGGAGCTTGCCTGTGGATGGGCAGATGTAAATGTGTCAGGTGCTTGTGTGCCTAAACTAGTATTGCTAAAAACATGGTATGGTAGTGCCATCTAGTGGTTTTTGTGCTAAAAAGAAAACACAAGTAGTGCTAGAAGAAAGTGACAGACTGTCTGGAGGACCACTTATTCTTTTAATTTGATGTGAATGTGTTAAAAAGGGACTTGTTTATTTGGGAATGTCAGATTTTCTTGGATAGATAATTATGGTGGCCAGAGGTAGTTGTGTTCCTATTTGATGCATTTATTGAATCTTTTCATTCGTTTTCAGGTGACTAGCGAGATATGGGAAAGATAAACCAATACCTTCCCCAATTATGACTGACATGTTCATTAGAATATTAATAAACACCATGAATTGGAATATTAAACAATGAAATCATGAGACTGAGGTGCTTTTTAAGTGGCAAAATGTGGTGGTCATTTTATTCATTTATATCTAAATGACTGAATCCACAGCAGTCCTAAATTAAAGTTCTGTTGATTCAGAGGAAGGCAAAAAAAAACCCCAGCAACACTATAGTCAATTAGTGTTGATTATGGAAACAATTCCTTCTTGGCCCCAAACTGCACGCAGACAAAGTCCCCATGTTGTTGTTTCTTCTCTTCAGACTGCCAGGGCTGAGACTGGGAAACAAAACAAAATAAGTGTTATGTGTTTTATATAGCCCCTGCCCACACCTAGTTCATAACCCAACCTATGGCCAACCCAACATTTTCCAGCCTCCTCTGACTTCCTCCACTCCGTTTCAAAGTTTAAATATTATAGTTTATATTTAAATAGAACCAATCACCATGAGTAAGAAGCCCCTTTTCTACAGCAAAGCAGGAGAGCTCTGTAGGCACAGCTCATCTTACCCTTCTTGACATCTTTCTGATTCTTCACACTTCTTCCCATTCAGGACTACTCAAAATGACTTAACCTTACCGTAACCATATAGGTTGTCCTTCATTGTTGATAAACGAATGATATAAAACATCCTGTGTTTCCTACACGTTATCAATAGACCAATGTAGGATAAACATTGAACATGCAGATTACATACAAAAATACAACCGATAAGCAATACAAGAGATAAAGAGGGGCTGCCTAAGGGCTAGTCCACACGGGGAGATAGCGACGCGTTTGCGGTCGCGGCGACAAAGCGCCGCGACAGTCGCCGCGACCGGCGCAGGCGACAGTTTTGTATGGGCGCCTATGTAAAAACGCCTGTGCTAACCACACGAGGCGATGCGCTTTTCAACAGTCGCCTGAAAATGCCTCGCCAGGCTTTTTCAGGCGACTGTTGAAAAGCGCATCGCCTCGTGTGGTTAGCACAGGCGTTTTTACATAGGCGCCCATACAAAACTGTCGCCTGCGCTGGTCGCGGCGACTGTCGCGGCGCTTTGTCGCCGCGACCGCAAACGCGTCGCTATCTCCCCGTGTGGACTAGCCCTAAAAGAGTTTACAATCTAAAAGTGGTAGGAGACACAGGGAGGCCTATTAATCAAAGGTCGAATTTGAATTCATTTGAATTTTTTTAACTTGAATATACTCACAATTCGACTGGGAGGTTATTTAAAATAAGAATGTCTAATATTTGATCGAATAGTTCAGACCCAAGATTCAAATTGTTTCTCAATCGAACGAATTGAGTTTTCCTCCGAAAAAAACCCCCTCGAATGTCAGGATGACTCAACGGAAATCTGCCATTGACTTGTACATGAACTCGGGAGGTTTTGGGTGGCAAATATTCCAATTAGGACTGTTTCCATGGTCGAGGTGGGATAAAACTCCCATTAGAATTTAAATTCGAATAGGGGGATTAAGATTAGAATGTGTGAATTCTGACACCAGAAAAAATGTGAAAATTAGAATTCAAATGTTCTATTCAACCCTTAATAAATCGGATCCTTGGCGTGATTTAGGGAGACACGGATTAAAGTGGGATTAAGAAAATAATGCTGAAGTCTTTAGACTCTTGGCATTTTGGATCGTCTCCCTGTTTGGAAAATTTAGCTCAGTGCTTGGCTTATACCCCCCACAACCAAGATGGACAGTCACTAGCCTCTGTTCCCTTTTGTAAGCTTAAAGGGCACTAATTTTAATCTTACAAAAGGGAACAGAGGCTAGTGACTGTCCATATTGGGGGGGGGGGGTGTAAGCCAAGCACTGAGCTAAAGATGTATGCCTTCTACCCCACATTACAATAGTGCTAGTGCTGCAAACGGGACAGTAGCAAAGTGTTTAACTTATGACTTGTGGATTTTACTACAGCAAAGCAGGAGAATTCAATGGTACTAGTCTTCACTGACCCCCCTCCCAGGGCTGCTTCAGAAGGTGAAAATTACACTTTACACTTCAATATTAGAAAAACAGTCACACATAGAAAATAGCAAGTTGTTGCAAAAAGTCGTTATTTCTGGTCATCTATCTGAAACCAACTAGTTGTTTGAAGATGAACCACCTCTTTAAGACCTTCGCCTGCCAGCACATACGGCGTATGTGCTTGGCAGGCAAAGGGTTAATTCCCCATAAAAGAAAAATCACCTTAACAACCAAAGTGGTGGCATGGTAACTAATTGGTTATTACTGCTGCCATGCAGCTTTGAGGATGTGTTCAATTACATTGTTCTCCCCATATGTATGTGGTTAATTGGCTCCACCCTGCCTATAAAATTACTATTGTTTGTGTGTGTTAAATCAATAAGGAACTAAAATTGCATACTCATAACATTTGACAAATGGAAAGAGGGATAAAAAGCAGAAGAAAATGTTTGACCACGCCCATTTTATGACTACACCCCCTAATTACCACATCCATTTTACAACATTTGGCAGGTTATGAAAATTTGTGTGACTTTAGGGCAATGTTTTGTGTGTTATAACAGTTTTGGTAATAAAGAGTAAATTGGACGTTAAGCTGTGAGTCTCAGTTTCCCTAAGAGACCTGCTTATCTTAAATTGTTACAAATGTATCTAAGTGCAGAGTGTTCTAGGCTCTCTGCCAAAAAACTTCTTATTTTAATTAAGTTACAGAAACTTTGTATTTTTTTCTGGCATCAATGCAGGAGATCAAAGTGAAACTCTGGACTTTTTAATAAAAAGCCAGGAGTGTTGTCTGAGCCTGCAGCAAACTGGATAGTTGGGAGTTAGTGATGTGCGGGCCGACCTGAGGCCCGCGGGTCGGGCGGGTTCAGGCCGACCCCTGGACGAAATGTGACCTAGTACTGCCGGCTTATACACTTCTGCCTGCCCCTCCCCTTTTGTGACGTCACTGCAGGGCGGGTTGGGCGCGGGTCTATAAATAAAGGAGAGCAGCGGGCCTGGGTCCGGAGTGGGTAGGGAGCGGGCGGGTTAGGGTCGGGAGAAATTCTCGACCCGCACATCACTATTGGGAGTTATTAAATTATTTGCTCAAGTGGGGCACAGTAACATTTAGGTGAGCTTCTCCTTTATTGCTGCTCCATTTGTGGTTGCTTATTTAACTTATTCTAGCCACTCAAAGACCAACCAGCTGTCATTTTAACTAATATTTCCCCAATCAGAAGTGTCAGTTCTTAAGGGCTCTGTCCGAATTGTTCTATCACTCAAATGATTGGTTAATTGGCTGTTTTGTTCCCATGCCATTGACTGACGTATACAGGAGCTTGCCTGTGGATGGGCAGATGTAAATGTGTCAGGTGCTTGTGTGCCTAAACTAGTATTGCTAAAAACATGGTATGGTAGTGCCATCTAGTGGTTTTTGTGCTAAAAAGAAAACACAAGTAGTGCTAGAAGAAAGTGACAGACTGTCTGGAGGACCACTTAATCTTTTAAGTTTGATGTGAATGTTTTAAAAAGGGACTTATTTATTTGGGAATGTCAGATTGTGGATAGATAATTATGGTGGCCAGAGATAGTTGTGTTCCTATTTGATGCATTTATTGAATCTGTTCATTAGGTGCAGGTGACTAGTGAGATATGGGAAAGATTAACCAATACCTTCCCCAATTATGACTGACATGTTCATTAGAATATTAATAAACACCATGAATTGGAATATTAGTATATCAATGAAATCACAAGACAGACAAGCTTTTTAAGTGTCAAAATGTGGTGGTCATTTTATTCATTTATATCTACAGTAAATGATTAAATCCACAGCAGGATCCTAAATTAAAGTTCTGTTGATTTAGAGGAAGGCGGAAACCCAGCAACACTATCAATTTTTGTTGGTTATGGAAACAATTCCTTCCTGGTCCCACACTGCAAAGTCCCCATGTTGTTGTTTCTTCTCTTCAGACTGCCAGGGCTGAGATGCTGGGAAACAAACCAAAATAAGTGTTATGTGTTTTATATAGCCCCTGCCCACACCTAGTTCATAACCCAACCTATGGCCAAACCAACATTTTCCAGTCTCGTCTGACTTCCTCCACTCCGTTTCAAAGTTTAAATATTATATTTTATATTAAAATAAAACCAATCACCATGAGTAAGAAGCCCTCCAAATAGAGTAGTACTAACTACTGCCACTTTAGCTCCAAGTTTTCTACAGCAAAGCAGGAGAGCTCTGTAGGAACAGCTCCTCATTGGCTTCTTTACTCTTATCCTTCTTGATATCTTTCTGATTCTTCACACTTCTTCCCATTCAGGACTGCTCAAAATGACTTAACCTTACCATAACCATATAGGTTGTGCTTCATTGTTGATAAACGAATGATATAAAACATCCTGTGTTTCCTACACGTTATCAATAGACCAATGTAGGATAAACAGCGAACATGCAGATTACATACAAAAATACAACCGATAAGCAATACAAGAGATAAAGAGGGGCTGCCTAAAAGAATTTACAATCTAAAAGTGGTAGGAGACACAGGGAGGCCCATTAATCAAAGGCCGAATTTGAATTCATTGAATTTTTCTACTCACAATTCGACTGGGAGGTTATTTAAAATTAGAATGTCTAATATTTGATCGAATAGTTCCGACTCAAAATTCAAATCGTATTCGAATCGTACAAATTGAGTTTTCCTCCAAAAACAAACCCTCGAATGTCAGGAAGGCTATTAACATCTCCAAATGACTCAACGGACCTCTGCTATTGACTTGTACATGAACTGTAAGGAACACTACCTGCACTTACCCTCCGGTGGGTCGGTGTCGCGTCAAAGATGGCGGCGCCCAGAGGAGGCCACGCAGTCGTCAGACGCCAGCGTGACATTCCGCGCAGCGTGTTGACGCTGGCATGTCTATTCGGATGCAGCGTAATAACGCTGGCATCAAAATGTGCAGCATCGGCGCGCAAATTGCTGCACGACGTATCATGTCATCAGGCACGTTTTTTGGCGCAAAGATCTGCCTATTTAAGGACGCGAGAAGATCCATTCAGTGCCCGATTATAGGTTCTTTTACTTAGAGTTCCTGGGTGTGTTTACTTATTGAATTCCTGATCCTTGACCCTAGCCTGAATCTTGACCACGAAACCTTGCCGCCTGAACCGACCTTTGCCTGAACTGACGACTCATCTGCCTATTCCTTTTGTACCATGAACTGTGTTCTTCCTATACAGCTTCCTCCTTGGTCCACACTGCTAACTGCGCCTTCGGGCCTTGACAGTATAATCGGGCTATGGACCCTTCTGAGGAAGCTCCATCTCCAACTGATTTTGGAAGAGCATTCCGTGGATTGGCCACGCGCCTGGAGTCCTACAAGGCTCAGCAGGTCCATTTCAGTTAAGCGTTGGAGGCCATATTGTTGAATTTATCTGTCAATCCTCCAGCAGTCGCAGCAGCTGCTCTTCCAGCTGTCAGCACTTCTCCAGCTCATTGTTCAGAGCCCAAGGTTCCAGCTCCCCCACTCTACCATGGAGATCTGCAGGCCTGTCAAAGGTTTGTGAACCAATGCAAATACAATTCGAGCTCCAGCTTTCGCAATATCCTTCCGAGAGGGCTTAGGTGGAGTTTGTGACAACTTGTCTTCAAGGGAAAGCTTTGGAAATGGGCGTCCCCCTTGTGGGAGAAGAATTCTCCTCTTACCCATGACATTGATTTGTTTCTCAAGTCCTTCCGCAAGGTCTTTGATGCACCTGTCCGGGTCACTAATGTTTCTATATGTCTATAAGCTTGTTATCAGCTAAGAGGACCCAGTCTAAACAACGTGGTGAGATTGTGGCCATCACTATGTGCAGCATCTAAAAATCTCCTCAAGGCAGCTGTTAAGTTTGTTCAGGGCTCCCATGCAATTCACTTTCCTGTACCCTGCACCTTATTGAGCCTAATACAACTAACAAGCTTTGAGTGCAAATAAAGAAGCTTGTGTATTGACCCAAGTAGTTAAAATTCATGGATTTGTATGCCTGTTAGTGCCGCAGACAAACTAATGTCTGATCATTTTGTCTGGCGCACTAACAAGCAATGTTCCATCTAAAGGTGGCCATACACATAGAAATTGGCTTGTTTGGCAATTTTGCCAAATGAGCGGATCTCTCCTCGATATTGCCACATTGAGGTGGGCAATATCGGACTGATTTGATCGTGGGCCCATAATGCAGGAGAATGGGTGGTCGGATCGTGGGACCGCATCACATAACATAACAGAACATATTCGGTCTCCTATCCGACATGATTTTTAGCCATGCCTGGCCGACTTTCGGCTGCTTATCGATTGTGGAAGCCCATCCGAGGGCCCCACACACGGACCATCAAGCTGCCGACTCGGCCTGTCGGCAGCTTTTATCGGCCCTTGTATGGTCAGTGTAATGTATGCTTGTGTATACTTGATTAAAAGGCCAACACACACAACAAATTGTGGTATGCAAAATTAAGTTTTTGTGAAAATACTACATTTTTTATTAATTCTAACCTGAGCACACAGTTTCAAAAAACTGTGCACACAAGTTTAAAATGTGCATACAAAAAAAACCAGGCACACAACTTTCACAACTTTTATTTTCAACAAATAACCAGAAAACCATCATAATCTTGTCTATTTTATAAATATGTTTTATATGTTACTATTACATGATGCGTATCAGTTTCCTTTATGATCCCCTAAATCAGTGATCCCCAAACAGTAGCTCATGAGCAACATGTTGCTCTCCAACACCTTGTATGTTGCTCCCAATGGCCTCAAAGCAGGAGATTATTTTTGAATTCCAGGCTTGGAGGCAAGTTTTGGTTGCACAAAAATCAGGTGTACTGCCAAACAGAGTCTCAGTGTAGGTTTACAATCCACATAGGTGCTACCAAATGGCCAATCACAGCCCTTATTTGCAGCCCAAGAACATTTTTCATGCTTGTGTTGCTCCCCAACTCCTTTTACTTCTGAATGTTGCTCATGGGTTCAAAAGGTTGGAGATCCCTGGCCTAAATGATGAATTATGTCTGTTATTTTCAAAAATTCTTTCTATGTGACAATGAGCACAAAGTATCAACTAGAGGCTGTATCTGTACTGTGAAAATGCAGTGTAACTGACACAAGTATCTTAAGTATAAGGACACAAAATAAGGACATAAACACAAAATAGTATCATTTATGTATTTACCTGTATTTCATTTTATTAAAAAAATAACTGCAATGATAAAAAAAAATTCTGGCATGAAAAGAATTAAAAATATAAAAAGCTAATTTTTTTCGTTTATGTTACAGGATATATAGAGACATGAAAAATACTATTTCTGTCAAGCAACAGATATTTTGATATATTTCCAGAGACTGTGCAGGTCCTGGCTTTAGATCTACCCAATGAGCAGATCAAGTGCTACTATCTCTGCATGAAACATAGATAGAAAGTTGGATGATAGATAAATACAATAATAGATAATTATTAGATAGATGGATTATTATCCTATATTTTTAGCACTTATAGTTTTCAAAAGTAAATCATATTTGAGGTTTAGTGGCCTCTAAATTCTAATTTGTGTTATGTGAGAGGTTTTTTCTACTTCAAATAAACTCACATTTTTATAAAACAGAAATTTTTCTTATTTATTAATAAATCTGACTATAAATAAATTCATAAATTGATTACCAATTTCTACTGTATCATTTTCAGTGGGTCAAAAAAAATTCTAAAAACACATTCAATTTGCCATGACAGCTCCCATTGACTTCTGATCGATATTATACAAACAAGGTTTTGAAAGCAGATAGAGAAATAGGAGTTCAAAACTGTGGGTTTTAATTTGGACATCCCTTTGTTTAGATATTTTTTGCTACATTTGTACACTAGATGGCAGAGCAAGCTAAGAATGATAAAAAATACTTACTGCATTATACAACTGGCTGGGCAGATAAAATTAGATAGGTAGTTATATGATGTTCCACTTTTGAGATTCAGAGTCAGGCTTTACAAAAGTACACTAAACTATATGTCACACTACGGGGGATATTTATCAAAATCCAAAAATATCGGAGTATTTTCTGAAAAATCCCCCGACCAAATTTGCATTGGGTTTTTTCCCCTTATTTATCAATACATTTTTCCGAAAATTTCCTGTGAGGGAAAAAGCTAGAAAAAATCATGAAAAAATCTAATTGTACAGATTTATTGCCCTGCCTTACCGCCTGCTAAAATGTTTCATTTTCCAAAGCCGCCGAAGTTGCCGAAGGGGAGGCAGTTCTGGGATATTAGTCCCCGGGCGACTTATCTACCTGAATCTGCCTGTCTGCCCTGACCCTTAGACGAGAGAAAACTATCAATTACATCCGCTAGATGCAAACACAGGAGTAAAACCTGAGTTCTATATTAGCCAATAACTGTCATATCTGCCAATAAAATGCAGTTAATTTCATATCAAAATTCCCAGGAGCACTTTAGGGGCAGATTGAGTTTATTGGTTTGTCTTTATGACAAAAAGTAAAAGCCCAAAAGGCAAGTAAAAATAGGAGGCTTTCAGGAGAGAACTGCTCCCACGGGAGGCCACCCATTCTACTGAATGAATATTCCATACCCAACTGAATTATAAGCATTAAACTTATCTTTTCTGTAAGAACATCTGGGAATATAACTTTTGATTTGTTTTCATTCTGTTTAATCCCACAGTGGATTTATTCTGGCAACCCTCTGGGTTTTAATGTTTTTTGGATTTTTTTTCTCTCTTTAAAGTTTATGGCGAGATCTCGAGTGAAAATATTCTGAAATCCTGTGCGCTCAGAATGAGGCCAATGAACTAATTGTGTGACTTGTCAAAGTAATTATGTGCACCTGGACTCATTCAGGTTCACTAGAGGAAAAGCCTTTTTCCATTTTTAATTACTGTATTTATTTACCGTTGTTTGTTTTTTCCCTTTTGAAAGCGAAAAGTATGTTGTGTTGATCAACCTTATTAATTTCTAGTTAGAGCCCTAATTCTAAAGAAACTCTGAGGCAACACATAATCCTTTGGAGCTCATTTACTAACACTGGGCAAATTTGCTCTGGTGCAGAAACTCATTTTGGCAACCAATCAAATTGTTTCCTGCAGCTGTTGGAACAAAGCTAATCACTGACTGGTTGCTATGGGATACTGTCCAAGTGCAAATCTTTGGAAAGTTAGTAACCAAGCCTGACCATCACAGAAACAAGTACTTTGGCAAGACAAGTATTTATTAGATTGCCTGAGTACCCATCCTTTTTAAAGGCTATGGCAGAGTAGATTACTCCTTCTTGTAGAGGAGGTCAGAGCACCCACTACCAATCCAAGCCTTATATTATCCAACAAACAATCAGATGGAGAAGGTAGGTGTTACTTCCCAGCTTTGATGTTCCCATATGATAATAATAGTAGGATAAGAATGGGATATATAACATACAAAGTCCTTTATCAGTTATCCCCAACCCGTGACTCTGGTACAACATGTTGCTCACCAACCCCTTGGATGTTGCTCCCAGTGGCCTCAAAACAGGGGCTTATTTTTGAAATCTTGACTTGGATGAAAGTTTTGGTTGCATATAAACCAGAGAATCTTGTAAGATGCCAGTCCACATATAGGCTACCAAATAACCAACCATTGTTCTTATTTGGCACCCCTTTCAACTATTTTCATATTTTGTCTCAACTCTATTTATATTTGAATATGGCTCAAAGGTAAAAAAGGTTGGGACCCCTGCCCTATATCCTTCCCTCACTGAGTATGTAACGGAGATTGAAGTTCAAGATATGCTGCTATGTTCCATTATTTGAAACTTCAGTGTATGTGGTACAGTTTAAGGGTAAGGCCACACTGGGCGTTTTGGAAAGATTTGGTCGCCTGGCGACTAATCGCCTCGAATTTGCCGTGACCAATCTCCCCAAAACGCCTTCCCTCACTCTGCGCAGGCTAAAATAGAAAAAAAAAACGCTGGCGCTAATCACACGCGGCGATTCGTTTTCCGAAAGCACCCGAAGTTTCCTCAGGCAACTTCGGACGACTTCGGAAAATGAACCGCCACGTGTGATTAGCGCCAGCGTTTTGTCATTTTAGCCGGTTAGCCGGCACAGAGTGAGGGAAGGCATTTTGGGGAGATTGGTCGCCGCAAGGCGACCAAATCTCCCCAAAACGCCCAGTGTGGCCTTACCCTTACCTTCCACACCTCTTGTAATTGAGGCAGCTTTTTTATTTTACCTGTGTCTTGGTGTGAATTTCGGGTTGCCAGTGGTAGACTGCAGTAGGCTGATTTTTGATAGAAGAGAGCAATGTTTAATGGCTCTCTTCTATAGCAATACAGTAAACTTGGGTATTTTTTAATGTAGCTATATGCCCTTTAGTGATGAGCGAATTTTTCACCAGGCATAGATTCGTGGTGAAATTTCTCACTTAGCCATCTGAATTTTTTTTTTGCAAAATGGAGGCCAAAATCTGCATCAAAAAATGTTGCCATGACAAAAAAAACGCCAAGACAAAATTGTTGCAGAGAGAAAAAAGTCTCCATAAAAACACCAATTGACTTTAATGCAATAAGATAAAAAAAGTCGCTGAGACAAAAAAAGTCACCACAAAAAAAAGCCCATTGACTTTAATGCATTTGGAGTGTAAAAAAATTTGGTCGCGCATAAAAGAATTTGGACACCTATTGACTAAAATGCATTTCTCAAATTTTTGCAGCTGATTAACAAATAACCATAATATGTTTCAAGTTATTTCAAGTATCAAAATGAAGTTTTTCCCTGCTTGCTATTGATTACAATTTTTTCTATGTCAAATTGTCATCACATTTATGAAAAGACAATTTTGAGGCTAGCGGTGTACAGGGCTGTCCATTCGCTTTCCTCTGGCGACATTTTCTTACTATAGGATATGGGGCACCGCTCGCACACCCTGGCCATCTGCATACCTCCCAACATTCTTGAAACTGAAATAGGGACAAAAAAAATTGACCCGTGGAGCGTTGGTGAAATTTTTTTGACCATGTCCCTTTTTGGGGCCACACCCCCTAATTACCATGGCCATTTTACAAAATTTGCCAGGTTATGAAAGTTTGAACACATTTCTGTAATTTTTATGTTTTATTTACAAATGAAAATAAATTGCCCTTAAAGCTGTGAGTCTAACTTCTCCCAAGGGACAAAACTGTTACAAATGTATCTTATAAAAGTATCTGTTCTGGGCTCTCTGCCAAGAGCCAATTAAGTTTGAAACATTGTATCTTTTTTGGCTGTTCAGTGCAGAGAAATAGGGACTTTTCAGTACAAATGCAGGACTGCGTGTTGAGCTGTCAAAAGAGAGACAGGGGCATAACTAA